>NW_004443953.1:978082-994268 GCF_000243295.1 Trichechus manatus latirostris
ATTTCAGAGCATAGAAAAGGATGGAATACTCCCAAACTCATTCTATGAAGCCAGCATAACCCTGATAACAAAACCAGCTAAAGACACCACAAAAAAAGAAAATTACAGACAAATATCTCTCAGGAACATTGACACAAAAATCCTCAACATAATTCTAGCCAATAGAAGTCAGCAACATATTGAAAAAATAATTCACCATGATCAAGTGGGGTTTATACCAGGTATGCAGGGATGGTTCAACATTAGAAAAACAATCGATGTAATCCATCACATAAATAAAACAAAAGGCAAGAACCACAGGATATTATCAACTGTTGCAGAAGGGCATTTGATAAAGTCCAACACCCATTCATGATAAAAATTCTCAGCAAAATAGGAGTAGAAGGGAAATTGCTCAACATAATTAACAGCATTTATGCAAAGCCAACAGCCAATATCATCTGAAATGGGGAGAGTCTGAAAGCATTCCCCTTGAGAACGGGAACCAGACAAGTATGCCCTTTATCACCACTCTCATTCAACATTGTGCTGCACATCCTAGCCAGAGAAATTAGGCTAGAAAAAGAAATAAAGGGCATCTAAATTGGTAACAAAGAAGTAAAAGTATCTCTATTTGCAGATAATATGACCTTATACACAGAAAACCCCAATGAATCCACAAGAAGACTGCTGAAACAAATAGAAGATTTCAGCAAAGTATCAGGATACAAGCTAAACATACAAAAATCAGCTGGATTCCTCTACACCAGTGAAGAGAACTTCAAAGAGGAAATCACCGAATCAATACCTTTTACAATAGCTCCCAAGAAGATAAAATACTTAGGAATAAATCTAACCAGAGATGTAAAAGACCTATACAATGAAAATTACAAGACACTACTGCAAGAAACCAAAATGACCTGCATAAGTGGAAAAACATATCATACTTATGGATAGGAAGACTCAACATTGTGAAAATGTCAATTCTACGCAAAGCGATCTACAGATACAATGCAATCCTGATCCAAATTCTAATGGCATTTTTTAACAAGATGGAGAAAAAAATCACCAACTTCATATGGAAAGGGAAGAGGCCCCAGATAAGTAAAGCATCACTCAAGAAGAACAAACTGGGAGTCTTCACACTACCTGATTTTAGTACCTATTATACTGCCATGGTAGTCAAAACAGCCTGCTACTGGTACAACAACAGATACATAGTCCAGTGGAGCAGAATTAGAATCCAGACATAAATTCATCCACCTATGATCAGCTGATACTTGACAAAGGCCCAAACTCCGTTAATTGGGGAAAAGACATTCTCTTTAACAAATGGTGCTGGCATAACTTGATACCCATCTGCAAAAAACTGAAACAAGACCCATACCTCACACTATGCACAAAAACTAACTCAAAATGGATCAAAGACCTGAATACAAAATCTGAAACAATAAAGATCATGGAAGAAAAAATAGAGACAATGCTAGGAGCCCTAATATATGGCATAAAAAGAATACTAACAGTAAATAACAATGCACAAACACAAGAAGAGAAACTAGATAACTGGGAGCTCCTAAAAATCAAACACTTATGCTCATCAAAAGACTTCACCAAAAGAGTCAAAAGACAACCTACAGAACAGGAAAAAAGTTTTGGCTACGACAAATCTGATCAGCATCTAATCTCTAAAATCTACAAATACTGCAGAACCTAAACAACGAAAGTACAAAGAACCCAATTAAAAAATGGGCAAAGTATATGAACAGGCACTTCACCAAAGAAGACGTTCAGGTGGCTAACAGACACATGAGAAAATGCTCACGATCATTAGCCATTAGAAAAATGCAAATCAAAACTACAATGAGATACCATCTCACCCCAACAAGGCTAGCATTAATTCAAAAAGCACAAAATAATAAATGTTGGGGAGGTTGTGGAGAGACTGCAACACTTATACACTGTTGGTGGGAATGTAAAATGGCACAACCACTTTGGAAATTGATTTGGCGCTTCCTTAGAAAGCTATCCCGCTCCTTGGAATATATCCTGGAGAAATGAGAGCTGTCACACCAATAGATATATGCACACCCATGTTCACTGCAGCACTGTTCACAATAGCAAAAAGATGGAAACAACCTAGGTGCCCATCAACGGACAAATGATAAACAAATTATGGTATATCCACACAATGGAATACTATGCAATGATAAAGAACAACGATGCAGCTGTGAAACATCTTGTAACACAGATGAATCTGAAAGGCATTATGCAGAGTGAATTTAGTCAGTCACAAAAGGGCAAATATTGTATAAGACCACTATTTTAAGAACTCAAGAAATGGTTTAAACACAGAAGAAAACATTCTTTGATGGTTACAAGGGTGGGGAGGGAGGGAGAGGGGTATTCACCTAACTAGATAGTAGATAAGAATTATCTTAGGTGAAGGGAAGGACAACACACACTACAGGGGAAGTCAGCACAACTGGACTAAACCAAAGCTAAGAAATTTTCTGAATACAACCAAACACTGTGAGGGACAAAGTAGCAGGAGCAGGGTTCTGGGGACCATGGTTTCAGGGGACATCTAAGTCAATGGGCATAACAAAGTTTTTTAAGAAAATGTTCTGCATTCCACTTTGGTGAGTGGCTTCTGGGGTCTTAAAAGCTAGTGAGCGGCCATCTAAGATGCAGCAATTTGTCCCAACCCACCTGAGTAAAGGAGAATGAAGAACACCAAAGACACAAGGAAAGTATTAGCCCAAGAAACAGAAAGGGCCGCATAAACTAGAGACTTCATCAGCCTGAGATCAGAAGAACTAAATGGTGCCCGGCTGCCACCAGTGACCGCCCTGACAGGGAGCACAGTGGAGAGTCCCTGACAGAGTGGGAGAGGAGTGGGGTGCAGAACTCGAATTCTAGTAAAAGGACCAGGCTTGATGGTTTGACTGAGACTGGAAGGACCCTGAAAGACACGGCGTCCAGACTCTCTGGTGGCCTAGGGCTGAAACCATTCCTGAGGCCAACTCTTTAGACAAAGATTAGACTGGACTATGGGACATAAAATGATACTCCTGAGGAGTGTGCTTTTTGACTCAAGTAGATACAAGAAACTAAATGGGCTGCTCCGTCTGGAGGCAAGATGGGAGGGCAGGGAGGGTCAGGAGCTGGTTGAGTGGATGCGGGAAATCTGGGGTGGAGGGGAGGAGTGTGCTGTCACAGTGTAGGGAGAGCAACTAGGGTCACATAATGTGTGTGGAGATTTTTGTGTGAGAGACTAACTTGAGTTGTAAACTTTCACTTAAATCCCTCCCCCCCCCCAAAAAAAAAATTTATGCTGTCTACTAGTAAAAACCAGGAATAAAAGAGCAAGGTTTCCTAAATCTTTGTTCCTGTCTCTTTCCTCCAAACAATTTTGCATCAGTGACTCAATAGGTTTAGATATGCACCTTGTAATAAACTTGCTACTTTCTCTTTTTCTTTCCCCTTTCTCTCTCACTTTAACCTAGAGGGCCATTTTTCCTATCTTCAGTTGATGTGTAAGCAGAAATAGACAAAGAAACCTAATTGCTGATTATAGAAGGCAATTTTTCAGGAAAGCCTGCCTTCTCCCAGAAACTTGGTAATATTTTTGTTTTTCCAGAGAAAAGTGAAAAAAACAAAAAACAGAGGGGCAACTCCAAGGATGAGAAGTCCTAGAAATGGGAAAAAGAATGAGAAAATCCCATAGGTAGTGACGAGGAGAAAAACGGACAGTACTCAAAAGACCAGGGATTAGTTCTCTCAAATATGGGTTTCTCCATCGTGGACAACCTAATGTTCATCAACAGTTTAATGTCCACCAAAATGTGTGCCCTTCTTCCATGGCAGAGCATTTTCACTGGAGGAGGACCTTGGCTGCACAGACAAGAGACATCACTTGCCAGCTTTTCTTGTACATCTAGATGAGGCCACATTACTACCTTTCACCAACAGAAGTGATATGTGTTCCTTTCAGGCCAATACATTTAAGAAGGGTCTCTCCAAACCTCTTCCCCTAGCATTGACTGGAAGTAGAAGATTCTGATGCCTAAGTGACGGTGGCATTTCATGATGAATGGGCCCACACAGAGAAAAGCCATTCACATCCAAGAACATCAGAATTAGCTTTCTAAATGAACAAGACATGTTTCTGTTGTATTAAGCTTCTGAAATTCCAAGATTTGTTATGATAGTCAGTGTTAACCTGTATAATACAGAAATTATGCCAGAAGTAAGGGACTTCCATAATAAACCTAAAATATAGTTTTGAAGTGGTGGCCAAAACTAGTAAAGCAGCCTGGAAGGGAGGAGATACCCAGAACCTTGTGGCAAAATATTTAGTAAAACATCGCCTGCAATAAAGTTGGAAGGAAGAATGTGTAAGTTTTAAATGAAGAGGCTGGAAAAGATAATGTAGTGTAGGTTAGTTATTACTTAATACTTTCAGCAAGAATTCTCTAAGTTTAGAGCAGATATGAGAGAGAATAAAGTCCACAATGTTTGGTCCTCAAAAAGTTAACTCCTGCTCCAAAGCAAAAGCCTGTGAATCCAAACATGTCTCAAGATATTATGTAAAAGACTTTAAATAACAAAGCCCATTAAAAGTTCTCAGCTGTAAGAGGCAGTGAGTCCTCAGACAAAATCAGGTTAAAGGTTTTCCCTTCCCACCAAAGCTTATTATCATGTAAGTGCTTCAAAATAGGCTTCCTTAGGTTGGAAAAAGGACGACAAAGAGACACATCGGAAGAAAATTTAGGGTAGGATTGCCTTCACAGGAAACATACTGAAAGCAACTAATTTAGAATTTAAAATTATATATTTTTAATGAAGGGCAATGTACATATATTGTAAGTGCACAGCTTGATAACTTTTCACAAAGTGAACGTGCTTTTGTAACCAGCACCCAAACCGAGAACATTAACAACTTTCAAAAATGCCACTGTTACTCAGTTTTAGTCCTTATTTTAAGTGTTTTTCTTTTTTAAGTACATTGAATAGTATGTATTCTTTAGTATCTGGCATATTTGTTCAACATATTATTTATGGGATTCATCTATGTTGTTGAGTTATAGTTCCTTTGTTCTCGTGGTTTTATAGTATCACACTCCATAAATAAACCAAATGTACCTGTCCATTCTACTGTTATGCACATTTAAATAATAATAATAATTTCTAGCTTTTGAAAATTACAAATAGTGCATTCTAGAACATTTCTTTTGGTAACCATATATATGCCTTTTTGTTAGGTGTATACCTAGGAGTGCAATTACTGGTTCACAGAGTATATATATATTCAGCTTTAGTAGAAACTGTTGAATAGTTTTCCAGAGTCATTTTACTAATTTATACTCCCACTATTAGTGTATGAGTTCAGTTGCTCCATATACTGAACAATGCTTAACATTTTTCATCCTTTTTTATTTTAGTCATTAGGATTGGTGTCTAATGGCACCATAATGTGGTTTTAGTATTTACCTGATGACTAAATAAGTTGAGTACGTTTTTATGTGTTTAATGAAGATTTGAATACATCATTTCTGAAAGGTGTGTTCAAGATTTTTGCTCTCTTTTTCTGATTTTTGTGTCTTATTGATTATAGTGGTTCTTTATGTATCTTCATATCAATTTTTCATCAGATATACATATCATATCACACTCTGTGGTTCTCCTTTTCATTCTAATAAAATCTTTTAATAAAAAGAATTTCTTAATTGTAATATAGGTCAATTCATCCTTATTTTCTTCTATGATTAGTGATTTTAGTAGCATGTTTAAGAAAGCTTTGCCTAATCCAAGGTTGTTGTTGGTTGCTGTTGAGTCAATTCTGACTGATGGCAACCCCATGTGTGTAGAGTGGAATTGCTCCATTGCTAGGCCTTACTTCCGAGGTGCCTCTGGGTAGGTTTTAACCACCAACCTTTCGGGTAGTAGTCCAGCACTTTACCATTGAGCCACCCAGGCAGCCAACTCAATGTTGCAAAGATATTATCTTATGTTTTTCTCTAAAATCTTTGTTTTATCTTTCATAATTGGATCTGAAATGCATCTGAAATTGATTTTTGTTTATGATGTGAGGTAAAGATCAAAATACATTTTTTGTTTTATGTACCCCTTCCCCATATATACCTCCAATGGTCTCAGGATCAATTCTTTAAAAGATCACTTTTACCAAGGCACTAACAATGGCGCTTTGTGGTCATAAATCTGGTGAGTCTTTATGCGTGAAAGATCCTACTGAGTTTTTGAGGAAATTCTATTGTCAAACCATGATAGTCAGAAATCTGACTTCTTCATTTAATTTCATGTAAGAGAAATAATGTGCTATTTAGAATGCTTTTCCATCAAATAATTTCATAAAGATTAGCATTTTGTTGGTAGGACTTCATACAATTTACTGTCTATATATTTTGATGTAATATTTGACCTATTTTAAGTTTACTCTGATCCTTGGAAAATGTATTGCTTGCTTTAGATAAGGCCACTGATATTTCATTGGCCCAAATTCCTCTGTTTCCCCGGGCAGGAAGTAGTAAGCAGTGCCATGAATGATGCTATGAATCACAGCAAAGGATAAAGAAGCCTTTAAAGGCACATCCATCAGCCTGAGAGAGAGAGAAAGAGATTAGGGAGCCATGCATTCCTGCTGTCTCCTGTTCTTCCTGCTTTATCCAAACTGGAACAGAGCACAGGGTGGAGAGTGACTGTAAGTAAAGTGATTATAGTAACTTAGAAATGTAGGTATGGGATACAGCATTTAAGTTTAAAATACATTACCTGTCCCCTAGATTTTCAGATTAGTCTGTTAACCAGGCTCCCTGTTTCTGGCATTGCCCACCTACCCACTTAGTCCATTTTCATCCATCCAGCTTTACTGATCCTTTTAAAACATCTGTCAGACTATATCACTCTTCTGCTGGAAACTCCCCAGGGGCTCCAATCTCACTTAGTGAAAATCAAGCTCATTGATGGTACATGCAGTCTCACCAAACTGTTACCTGGTAACTGCTCTCTCCTGTTGCTGTTCTTCTTTCACTTTTTTCATCACACTGGCTTCCTTGCTCATCTTCTACAGGCCAGGCCTGATTCTGCCTCAGAGCATTTGAATTTCCCCTGCCCTCTCCCTGGAATATAATTTCCTTAGGCATTTACATAGTTCATTCCTACACCTCCTTCGGGTCTACCCAAATGTCTCTCCTTACCAAGGTTTTCCTTAGACTTCCCTATTCCCTTTATTGTACTGTTTCCATAGATTTATCACTATTCAATACATGATATTTTTATTTACTTTGTTCATTATCTGTGTCTTTCCACTAGAATATAAGACTCACAAGGACAGGGAATTTTTAAATTCTGTTTCCTACTGCCTGGAACAGTACTTAAATACATACTAGATGCTTATCATATGTTTAATAAATGAATGAATGGTTTTTAATTAATTTGACCATATATTTTATAACTAGATTTATAAAGTTATTTCTAAAGAAATGTTCTACAAGGATATTTCTTGCATTATATCTGGAAGCAAGAGTTTTGGTAATGCCATTAGTAATAACAATTCGCATCTTTGAAGAGCTAATATGTAAAATTCAAAAGAGGGAAAACTATATCAGAGGATGTATATTCATTTTTAAAGAGAGTTATAAATATTAAAATATAGTAGATAATTATTGGGGAAATAAAGCAGGATAAGTTCTCATTATACATGCTTAGTAAATAAAAAATCACTTCTGAGAGTTCAGCAGGATCAGGATGGGCAGCTCACCCTAAACCCAGCTTGCCTACTTAGAAAAGAAGTGTGATAATAAAGGCCTAGATCTGAAAACATGAAAATATTTGTTCTCTAAAGCCCAAGTTTCTTAAAAGTAAATTATATAAAAGCCCTAGAGCAGAGTTCTTCATACAGTGCCTAGAAATAACTTGAAAATATATTCAGATCATATGTCAATGTACATTTTTTCTGGGGGAGACTTTCCCAAATTCAATTGCCAAAGGGATCCAGGCTGAAAAAAATTAAGAACTTGACCTTAGATCAGTGATTTTCACACCAACCAGTACATAAAAATCACCTAGGAAGATTTTTAAAATTATCAGTGTCAGAGCCCCATTATGAGAAATTTTGATTTATTTAATCTGGAGTAGAGTATAGGCACTAGTATTTTTTTTTTAAGCTCCTTGGGTGATTCTACTTTATACTTAGGGCTGAGAATAACTGCTCTAGAGCAGCACTGTCTGATAGATAATGTGAGCCACATGTAATTAAATTTTTCTAGTAGCCACACCAAATAAAGTAAAAATAAATAGCTAAAATTAATTTCAGTAGTATATTTTATTTAAACTAACATGTCAAAAATATTGTCATTTCACCATTTGGTACTAGCCACATTTCAAGGGCTTAATAGCCACATGTAGCTAGTGGCTACCACACTAGACAGTGTAGATTAGAATCACCTAGAAGTCTTTCTAAAACACAGCCTGTTAGTTCTCAATCTCAGTTTCTGATTTAGTATGTCAGGGGTGGGGCCAGAGAATTTCTATGATTAATAAGTTTCCAGGTGATGCTGCTGCTTCTGATTTGGGGGTCACACCATGAATTTCACTGCTCTAGAGCACTGTTTCTTAATCTTGGCTGATCATTGGAATAACTTCGAAATTTTTAACGTACTACCACCTGGGTCCCACACATAGAAATTCTGATTCAATTGGTCTGAGCTGAGACCACAGCATTGGATTTTTTTAAAAAATCTCCAGGTGATTTTTTAAATTGTTTATTTTGAAATAATTATAGAGTCATAGAAGTTGGAAAAAAATACAGAGAGGCACTGTATACCTTTTACCCAGTTTCCTCCAATTTTAATATTTTACAAAACTATAGTACAATATCAAAACCAGGAAATGAACATTGATACAGTCCACAGAGCTTATTAAGATTTCTTCAGATTTACATGCACTCATTTGTATGTGTGTGTTTAGAGTTCTATGCAATTTTAACCCATGTATAAATTCATGGAACCACTACCCACAATCAAGATACAGAAATGTTTCATCATGACAAAGATCCCTCATGATACCTATTTATAGTCACACTTGCCCCCCTTTCCCTAGCATTCCTAACCCCTGGTGTGAAGGTTGGAATTATGTGTCAGCTTGACCAGGCTATCAAAACCCATTGCCATCTAGTCGAGTCCTACTCGTAGTGACCCTATAGGACAGAATAGAACTGCTCCATAGGGATTTTAAGGCTGTAAATCTTTATAGAAGTGTATTGCCACACCTTTCTCCTGCAGAGCAGCTGGTAGGTTTGAACTGGCAACCTTTCGGTTAGCAGTTAAGTGCTTAACTACTGTGCTGCCAAGGCTCCTTGACTAGGCTATACCAAAACTAAAAAAAAACAAACCCATTGCCATCAAGTCGATTCCAACTCATAGCAACCACTGTGCCACCACGGCTTCTAACTAGGCTACAGTACCCAATTATTTAATCAAACAATAATCTAGGTGTTCTTCTAAAGGTTTTTGTACATGTGGTTAATATCTACCATCAGTTGACTTTGAGTAAAGGAGATTACTCTCAGTAAGGCAGGTGGACCTCATCCAATCACTTGAGACCAAACACTGAGGCTTCCTGCAGAAAACAGAAATTCTGCCTAAGACAGCAGCATTAACTCCTGCCTGAGTTTCCAGCCTACTGACCTGCTCTATGAATTTCAGATTTGCCACCTAACCTGCAAACATGTGAACCCGTTCACATATGCATTCATATATAGCTCCTATTGGTTCTGGTTCTCTGGAGAACCCTGACTGATACATATTTTGGTACTGAGAGTAGTTCCAGATGAACAGGATCTTAAGGATAAGTTTTCTGAATTGATTCTGGGGTTTTTTGAAATGTTTCTTTAATCTGATTAGATTTCAAGACACTACTAACTCCATTTCCAGTAGTAAAAAGGACAATGATAGTCCATATCATTATGTGGCAATAGAGGTACACAAGACATCACTACTTGATACTTCTAAGTGAATATTTATGAAAGGTAAATTTTGGGTGACCATGTATTTGATAGCTCAGAACATGCTTGTCAAATTAATGCATAATATTAAGCTCTTAACAGTGCTGAAGAAAATGGAGAAAGAAAAGGAAGAGCCCAGGGCTTCAAAATTTCAGCTCGAGCTCTGTATAAATGACCTGAAAGTTTTTATATCAGTCCTGAAAGAAACCCTATTCTCCTATATCCACAGGTCTGAGATTTCTGAAAACCAAACCCAGAGTATCATCCTATGAGTGGCTGAATTACAATACATACTAAGTTCCCAACCTTGCAGAATGTCTGCTGTTAAACTGAAGCCATTTGTTGGGAAAGAGTGAGATCCTGAAAACTGGGATGAGAAACATTTTGGCAAATCTTGATAAAGCTGGGAGTATTGAATCGCTCAAATCTGCTGAGTCTTCTTTGTGAGTTTAAGCAGAACCTTTCACCCCATCTGAGAAGATTAACTCACTTTGCCTGAAGAAACTGTAATGCCTCCTCCTCATACCCCCTTTTCCCCCTCAAGATAGATGCCTTGCAAGACACTGCTGATTTTCTTCAAGGCCTACACCCACAACCTCTCCTTTCTTCTATAATAGACTTAAATTCCAGCAGGTTCTGAAGGAAAAGGTTCAAACTGTGATCCATGAAGAAATGAACTGAATTCCAAAAGAATAGACAGCAATCTGGAGAATATATGTAGGAATGGATATTAAGGGTGTGGATAATGGTGAAAGGAACATAAAGTTGGGTTAAGTTGAATTTATTGATATCTGTCCACTAAGCAGAGATTCTAGATTCAGTGTTAAGCCTGAAGGGTTAGAAAGAACTATAATAATTTGGTTGGTCGGCTGAAACATGGACCAAAGGTGGCCTACACTAAAGAAAGTTCAAATGCCAAAAGTGCCTTGGCATACTGTAGAGGAATATATCCAAGTCTTAGGGAGATGAGAATGTTGGAGTGGATTTATCACGTAAGACCTACTCACCCACCCTGGGAGGTCTCACCTTTCACCATTACTGAAAGAAATAAATTTGTAAGAGGGGCCTCAGCATCCTTGAAGAGCTGTGTGATTACTCTTCTCTATAGATCTGAAACTTCTCTATTTATGGCAACTGCTGCCATTGACCTGGGTTCCTTAAATGTAATGGGGATAATTGGATCCTGGCCTGAGGTATCAGGGGCCAAGTGGCAGAACTTCATCACCAAAGACAAGGTGGATATGGTTTACATAATGAGCAGCGGAGTCAAAGCAGTAATCAGAATAATCTGACTCAGAGTGTCCTGTGGTGTTAGCTAGTTGATCATGGTGTCCCCAGAAGAGAAATAGATGGTCAGTCTATTAAATTCTTACTTGATCTGTATAAGCAGAAGCATTCTAGTCAAGTGAACAGAAGTCTTACCTGAATTACCAAAACAGAGAGTCATAGCCCCTTAACCAATTTCCAGACTTGAGCCAGTTTATAGACCCAGAACCCTTTAAATGATCTCCTTCAGGAAGTACCCTGCTACAACTGCCAAAAATTTACAGAGGTAAATATTCTCTTAGCCTTTCAAAAACGGATTTTGATCACCTTTTCCTTTCACAAGACATCAGATTGGTCCACTGCATTGATGACATCATACTGATTGGATCAAGTACTTGCAATGTTTCAATATATATATATTTAATTCTGGTGATGCCAAATTTTTCACCTTTTTTTTTTTTCTTTTTCTTTTAGGTATTGTACTCTTGGTATCATGCTTAAAACCTTTTTCCTAGCCTTAGATCCTGAAGATTTTCTCCTATTTTTTGAAAAAATTTTGATAGTTTTACAGTTTACATTTAAGCCTGTAATCTATTTTGAGTTAATTTTAAAAAATAAGGTATGAGGTTTAGGTCAAGGTTCATTTTTATGCCAATGCTCCAATTGCTCCAGCAACATTTGTGAGAGTCTTCCCCAGCAAAGTTTGAAAACCACTGCAAACTTTGGCAGGTTAATATCCTTGCATCTGCCTCCCCCTTCTGGTACATTGTACAAGTCATTAAGAAGTATTTGAAGTGTGTCACAGTCCAAACTTAACTAACACATCTGGAGTTTGGCTAATCTAATTCAAGTAATCCAAGCCAAGGCTCAGGTTTATTCACTTTCTTTTCTACCTTCCATCTTTCCCTCTTTTTCCCATCCCTTCTTTCCCTCTCCTTTTACTCCTCTTTCCTCTTCTATTCCTCCATTTCCTGCTCTTTTTCTCCTTCCTCAGAGCACTACCAGGTAGTAGATGCTGGGACGTAGCAATGAACAAATCATATTTATCCTCATGGAGCTTATACTCTGTATAAATGAGACAAATAACGTGAACAAACATTACAGATCCAGAAATTAGTGTTTAGAGACTAGGAAATGGTGGTAATATGAGAAAGTTGATTACGAGAGAAAACTACATCAAAGTGTAAGGAAAGTCCTTTTTTTCCTGTCAGTTCAGCTTTTTACAGGTGTACGATTTATTGACAGCAATTACATCAATTGGCTGTGCAACCCTAAAATCAATACAATTTTAGGAAAATCTTTTTTTTAGGAAGTAATATATATGCTGAATCCTGAATAATGAGATGGAAGGAGGCAACTGGGCTAAGATCTGGGTAAAGGGTGTTCCAGACTGAGAAACTGTTGATACAAAGACCCTAAGTTGGCATTGAGCTCCACAGTTTTTGAACAAGACACGGGTCAGTGTGGTTTAAGTTGAGGAGGGTAGTTTGATTCTATTTTGAGGCTATTTGGAGGAGGCCAGATCATGTGGGTTCTTGTAGACCCTAATGAGATGTTTCTATTTTATTCTCAATTCAGTAGGGTAACTTTGGTGTGTTCTAAACAAAGGAGTAATGTGATTTATATTTTTAAATGATCATTTTGACTAATATATGGGAAAAAGTATGTGGAGAAACCAAGAAGAGGCAAGGAGACCAGTTAGGGGACTCTTGCAGAAATCCAGTGGGAGATGATGGTAGTAAAGACCTAGGTGATAAACGTGGAAAGGGGTGAATAGTATTATTATTTACTGAGATGGGGAAAACTAATGAATCAATATATTTGAGAGGGTAATGAGTATTCAGTGTCTGTTTTAGATCTGTTAATTTTAAGACCCTTGTAATATATCCAAGTGAAGATGCCAGGCATACAAATGAGGATGCAAATCTGGAGATCAACAGAGAAGTCAGATAGGAAGACACATTTGTGACATAATATTTAAAGCCTTAGAACTGGATGAAATCACCTAGACAAAGAATATAGATGCAGAAGAGTACACACAGGAATGCCAACATTTAGAGGTGGTCACTGAGTAGAGGAGACAGTAGGAAGAGGGCAGACAGGAGAGCTTGGTACTCCAAAATACAATAGGGGAACATGCTTCAAGAATAAGCGAGTGTTCGGCTTGCCAAATGCTAACAGGAGGTCAAACATACGGAGAGTTTGAATCCTTTGGGACTGAAGGAAGTGGCTTTATGCACAGGTACATACGGTGAGTGTAAGTGAGGATATATTTTATTTTTTTGTCTCTGGCCAGTCTCTAGGTTCTAGTGTCTAGGTCCTAGAAGTAGGGGATGAAGAAGCAGACTACTTCCTGATACATAAAAACAGATATAGATACAGATATTCTATATGTAATGTGTGTGTATGTATACACACGGATATAGTAGTTTTGTTTTTGATTGAAATACTGAATGTTTCTGAAAAGCAAATAGCAGCATTGCTCCAGTAGGTGCCTGTACTGCCTCTGGAATGGGCAAGCCAATGATTTTTAGACTTGAAACAATTACAGGAACACATTCAAGGCCGGAATCAGGGACCTGTTGAAGAAGAGTGTAGGTCTTTGTGATAAAAATCTAAGTTTACCCTTTTATGCTCAAATTATCCTCAGAACATACCATCTTATGTATGTGTCCCTTGATCACTGTTTCAGTTTGTAGTTGGACAGATCAAAACATAAAAGAGGCCAAAAGATAACTTGTTAAAAGAAAAGTAGACACAACAATAAAAATACACTATGCCAACAGTGTTGCTTCTAAACTTTTTTCTGAGAATTTTGTGGTTTTTGTTTGCAAATTTAGGTCCTTAATCCATTTTGAATTTGTTTTTGTGTATCATGTGGGGCATGGATCCTGTTTCATTGTTCTATATGTGGAAATAGAGTTTTCCCAACACTGTTTATTGAAGAGATTCTTCTTTCTCCATCGAATGGACTTAGCACTCTTGTCAAAAATCACTTGACCATAGATGTGTGGGTTTATTTCTGAACTCTCCATTCTATTCCATTGGCCTATGGGTCTATTGTTATACCAGTATCAGGCTGTTTTGATTACTGTAGCTGTATAATATGTTTTACAACCGGAAAGTGAGTCCTCCTACTTTATTCTTCTCTTTCACCACTACTTTAGCTATTTGGAGCTTCTTGCCATTCCATATAAAGTTGAGGATTGATTTTTCCATTTATGTAAAGAAAGCTATTGGAGTTTTGATTGATATTCGATTGAATCTATGGATCGCTTTGGGTAGTATTGACAACTTGACCATATTAAGGCTTCCAATACATGAATATGGAACATCTTTCCATTTATTTAAGTCTTCTTTAATCATTGTATAAGTCCTTCACATCCATGGTTAGATATATTCCTGGGTATTTTATTCTGTGACACGCTATTATAAATGGAATTGTTTCCCTAATTTCCCTTTCAGATTTCTCATTGCTTGTTGTGTGATAGATACATTTACAACAATGACCAAAAAAAAAGAGTAGCTGCTGAGGCTACTTATACACAACCAAAAACCTCATGGAATTTGATTCCTTGGTTTGGAGGTTTAGAGTCATGGTTCCATGGAACATCCCAGTTAATTGTCCTAATAATGTGTGTCTCAGTCATCTAGTGCTGCTATAACAGAAATACCACAAGTGGATGGCTTTAACAAAGAGAAGTTTATTCTCTCACAGTTCAGTAGGCTACAAGTCCGTATTCAGGGCATCAACTCCAGGAGAAGGCTTTCTCTCTCTGTCGGCTCTGGAGGAAGATCCTTCTGATGCGTCAGTCTTCCCTTCCTCTGGGAGGATCTCAGCGCAGGAACCTCAGGTCCAAAGATGCACTCTGCTCCCAACACTGCTTTCTTAGTGATATGAAGTTCCCATGTGTCTCTGCTTGCTTCTCTCTTTTATATCTCAAAAGAGATTGGCTTAAGACACTATCCAATCTTGTATACCTCATCAGTATAACTGCTGCTAATCCATCTTATTAGATCATAGTGATTGAATTTACAACCCATAAGGAAATCACATCAGATTATAAAATGGTACACAATTATACAATACTGGGAATCATGACCCAGCTAAGTTGACAGATATTTGGGGGGACACAATTCAATCCATGACAATGCGTTTACTACTTCTCTTCTGCCTCCTAGTTTGCTGCATGGTTCCTGGGGTCCTAAAAACTTGACAGTGGACATCTGAGGCATGACAATTGGTCCCTATTCACCTGGAGCAACTGAGGAAGAAAGAGAGTCAGGAATAGGAGGAAGACATGGAATGTATGGCTATTTAACTTCATTTACAACTGCCTCTTTTGCCATGAGACTGGAAGAACTGAATAGTGCCCGCCTACTATTACTGAACATTTTAATCAGAGATTCTATGGAAGAATTCTGATCAAAAGGGGGAAAATGCAGAACAGAATTAAATGCTCATGGAATCCAGATTTTGTGGAACCACAGAGGCTGGATGAACTCCTGAAACTACCACCCGGAGATAATCTTTAAACCTTCAACCAAAAATATCCTCTAAAGTCTTCTTAAAACCAAATAATAGTTGGTTTTTTTTTTCCTTTTATTGTACTTTAGGTGAAGGTTTACAGAACAAATAGCTTCTCATTGAACAGTCAGTACACATATTGTTTTATGACATTAGTTAACAACCCCATGGCATGTCAACCCTCTCCCTTCTTGACCTTTTTTTTTTTTCTTTTTGGTGAAAATATACATAGCCAAAGATACAGCATTTCAAAAATTTCTACATGCACAGTTCAGTGACATCGATTACGTTCTTCCAGTTGTGCTGCTATTCTCACTTTAGATGAAGGTTTACAGAACAAAATAGTTTCTCATTAAAGAGTACACATATTGCCCTATGAAAATGGTTAA
>NW_004443953.1:995974-1002359 GCF_000243295.1 Trichechus manatus latirostris
GGCCTGTAGCATTGGTCCTATTTTTTTTCTATGAACTTTATAGTTTTGGGCTTTATATTTAGGTCCTTGATCCATTTTGAATTAGTTTTTGTATACGGTGTGAGGTATGGGTCCTATTTCATTTTTTTGCAGATGAATATCCAGTTTTGCCAGCACCATGTGTTAAAAATACTGTCTTTTCCCCATTTGATGGACTTTGGGCCCTTGTTGAAGATCAGGCGGCCATAGGTGGATGGATTTACATCTGGGTTCTCAATTCTGTTCCATTGGCCAATGTATCTATTGTTGTACCAGTACCAGGCTGTTTTGACTACCATAGCTGTATAGTAGGTTCTGAAGTCAGGTAGTGTGAGTCCTCCAACTTTATTCTTCTTCTTCAATAGTGCTTTATTTATTCAGGGCCTCTTGCCTTTCCATATAAAGTTAATGATTTGTTTTTCTATCTCTTTGAAGAATGTTGTTGGTATCTGCATTGGGATTGCATTGTATTTGTAAATTGCTTTGGGTAGAATTGTCATTTTCACAGTGTTGAGTCTACCTGTCCATGAGCATGGTATGCCAAACAATAGTTTTGCTTAACTAGTAAAAAATTTCTGCCCTTGAGCATTATGCTTTTTAGAATTATCTGTATGGGATAATGGTTTAAAATTAGGAAAGAAGTACATCAGAGGTTGTATCCTGTCTTCATACTTATTCAATCTGCATGCTGAGCAAATAATCCGAAAAGCTAGAGTATATAAAGAACGCAACATCAGGATTGGAGGAAGACTGATTAACAACCTGTGATATGCAGGTGGCACAACCTTGCTTGCTGAAGCAAAGAGGACTTGAAGCACTTACAGATGAAGATCAAAGACTACAGCCTAGAGTATAGATTACACCTCCACATAAAGAAAGCAGAAATCCTCACGATTAGACCAATAAGAAAAATCATGATAAACGGACAAAATACTGACGCTGTCAAGAATTTCCTTTTACTTTGATCCACAAAGCAGCAGTCAAGAAATCAAATTAGATATTGCATTGGGCAAATCTGCTGCAAAAGCTCTTTAAAGTGTTGAAAATCAAAGATGTCACTTTGAGGACTAAGGTGTGCCTGACACAGGCCATGGTGTTTTCAATTGCCTCATATGCACATGAAAGCTGGACGATGAACAAGGAAGATCAAAGAAGAATTGACGACTTTGAAATATGGAGTGGGTGAAGAATATTGAATATACCACGGATTGCCAAAAGAATGAACAAATCTGTCTTGGAAGAAGTACAGCCAGAATGTTCCTTAGAAGCAAAGATGGGGAGACTGTGTCTCATACTTTGGACATGTTGCCAGAAGGGATCAGTCCCTGGAGAAGGACATCATGCTTGGAAAAGTAGAGGGTCAGGGAAAAAAGGAAGACCCCTCAGTGAGGTTGATTGACAAAACAGCTGCAACAGTGGGCTCAAGCATAACAACGATTGTGAAGATGGTGCAGGACCGGACAGTGTTTCGTTCTGTGGTACATAGGGTTGCTATGAGTTGGAACCGACTCGACGGCACCTAACAACAACAGCAACACTTCCGTGAGCATTGATTGTGGATCCAAGTAAAATGAAATCCTTGACAACGTCAGGATTTTCTCAGTTTATCATGATGTTGCTTATTGGTCCACTTTTGAGGATTTTTGTTTTCTTTATGTTGAGGAGGAATCCGTACTTTAGGCTATAGTCTTTCATCTTCATCAGTGTTTCAATCCTCTTCACTTTCAGCAAATAAAGTTGTGTCATTTGCAGATCGCAGGTTGTTAATGAGTCTTCCTCCAATCCTGATGCCGCATTCCTCTTTGTATAGTCTAGATTCTCGGATTATTTGCCCAGTATACAGATTGAATAAGGATGGTGAAAAGATACAACCCTGACACACACCTTTCTTGATTTTAAACCATGCAGTATGCCTTCATTAAGCTCAAATAATTGCCTCTTAATCTATGGGCAGATTCCTCATAAGCACAAGTAAGTGTTCTGGAATTCCTATTCTTCAAAATGTTATCCATAATTTGTTATGTTCGATGCAGTCGAATGCCTTTGCATAGTCAATAAAACAGAGGTAAACATCTTACTGATATTCTCTACTTTCAGCCAAGATCCATCTGACATCAGTAATGATATCCTTGGTGCCATGACTTTTTCTGAATCTGGCTTGAACTTCTGGCAGTTTCCTGTCAATGAACTGCTGCAACCGTTTTTGAATGATCTTCAGCAAAATTTTGCTTGCGTGTGATAACAATGACACTGTGTGATAATTTCTGCATTCTGTTGGATCATCTTTCTTGAAAATGGGCACAAATATGGATCTCCTCCAGTTGTTTGGCCAGGAAGCTGTCTTCCAAATTTATTAACATAGACAATTGAGCACCTCCAACACTGAATTTTTTTTTTCAGTTCTTTCAGCTTGAGAAATGCCAAGCATATTCTTTCCTTTTTGTTTTCTAACTCCAAGTCTTTGCACATTTCGTTGAATAGTCTTTCATCTTCATCAGTAAGTGCTTCAACTTCTGTGAAAGCTTCGTTCAACTCTTTTACTTCATAGTTTCTTCTTTTCCCTTTAGCTACTCTATGTTCAAGTGCAAGTTTCAGAGTCTCTTATGACATCAGTTTTTGTCTTTTCTTTCTTTCTTGCCCTTTAATGTCCTTTTGCTTTATGTATGATGTCATTCCACAACTTGTCTGGTCTTCTGTCATTAGCGTTCAATATATCAAATCTATTCTCGAAATCATCTAAATTCAGGTGGGATATACTGAAGGTTGTATTTTGGTTCTCACGGATTAGCTCTAATTTTCTTCCACTTCAACTTGAACTTGCATACGAGCGATTGATGGTCTCTTCTGCAGCTGGCTCCTGGCCTTGTTCTGACTGATGATATTGAGTTTCTCCATTGTTTCTTTCTACAGATATAATCGATTTGATTCCTGTGTATTCCATCGGCAAAATTCATGTGTATAGTCGCCGTTTATGCTGTTTAAAAAAGGTATTTGCAATGAATAAGTCATTGGTCTTGCAAAATTCTACCAAGGCCATATTTTCTGACTACTATTTCTTCTTTTTTGTTTCCAACTTTTGCATTCAATCACCAGTAATTATCACTGCATCCTGATTAGGTGTTCGATCAATTTCAGACTGCAGAAATTGGTAAAAATCTTCAGTTTCCTCATCTTTGGCATTAGTGTTTGATGTGTAAATTTGAATAGTCATATTAATTGGTCTTCCTTGTAAGTGTATGGCTATTATCACTGACGACATTGATCTTGAAATGTTCTTTTTGACAATGAAAGTGACGCTATTCGTCCTCAATTTGTCATTCCTGGCCTTGTATACCGTATGATTGTCTGATTCAAAATGGCAAATACCAGTCCATTTCAGCTCACTAATGCCTAGGATATCTATTTTATGTGGTCCATTTCATTTTTAAAGACTTAAAGTTTTCCTAGATTCATACTTTATACATTCCACGTTCTGACTATTAATGCATGTTTGCAGCTGTTCTCATTTTGAGTCATGCCACCTCAGCAAATGAAGGTCCTGAAAGCTTGACTCTATCCATGTCATTAAGGTTGACTCATCTTTGAGGAAGTAGCTCTTGCCCAGTTGTATTTTTAGTGCATTCCAACCTAAGGGGCTCATCTTCCAGCACTATTCCAGACAATGTTCCATTGCTATTCATAAGATTTTCACTGGCCATTTTTTTCAGAAGTAGACTGCCAAGTCCTTCTTCCTAGTCTATCTTAGTCTGGAAGCTCTGTTGAAACCTGTCTACCATGGGTGGCCATACTGGTATTTGAAATACCATTGACGTAGCTTCCAGTATCACAGCAACACACAAGTCACCAGAGTAAGACAAACTGACAGATGTGCGGTGTTACATTCATACTGGCAATATATTAGCATTCCAACATCTCTGCATCCTAACCAACACTTATTATTTTCCTTTTTTTTTTATTATGGTCATTTTAGAGGATGTGAAGTGGTATCTCTTGTGATTTTTATTTGAATTTCCCTGTCTAATTATGTCCAGCATTATTTTATATACTTACTGGCCATTTGTATATCTTTTTTGAAGAAATGTCAATTCAAATCTTTTGCCCATTTTTTGATTGGATTTTTTTGTCTTTTTTTTCCTGAGTTGTTATAGTACATTACATATTCTGTATATTAGACCCTTACATGATTTGTAAATATTATTTTCTATTCTATAGATTGTCTTTTCATTTTCTTGATAATGTCCTTTGATGCACAAAAGTTTTTAATTTTGGTGAAGTTCAGTTTATCTATTTTTTCTTTTTTGCTTGTGCTTTTGTTGTTATATCTAAGACTCCAATGCCAAATCAAAGATCATGAAGATTTACCCTTGTTTTCCTCTATGAGTTTAATGGTCATAGCTCTTATATTTAGATTGTTGATCTTTTAGTTTTAATTTTCGTATATGGTATGAGGAAGGGGTCCAGCTTTATTCTTTTGCATGTTCTCTTTTTGGTGGTGAGACTATTCTTTCCCCATTGAATGATCTTGATACCCTTGTCAAAAATCAATTTGCCACAGATGCAAGGGTTTATTTCTGCACTCTCAATTCTATTCCATCAGTCTATATATCTATTCTTATGCCAGTACCACATTGTTTTGATTACTCTAGATTTGTAGTAAGTTTTGAAATTGGAAAATGTGAATCTTTCAACTTTGTTGTTTGTTTTCAAGGTCGTTTTGACTCATTATATTTGGCTATTCAAATTCCATTTGAATTTGACGATTCACTTCTAGTTCTGCAAAATGTCTGTTGGAATTTTGATAGGAGTTATATTGAACCTATAGATCACTTTGGGTGGTAGTGCTATCTTAACAATATTAAATCTTCCAATCCATGAACATGGGATATTTTTCCATTTATTTAGGCCTTATTTAATTTTTTCAGCAATGTTTTTTAGTTCTTAATATACAAGTCCTTTACCTTTTTTGGTTAAATTTATTCCAGAGTATTTTATTCTTTTAGATGCTATTGTAAATGGAATTGATTTAGTAATATCCTTTTCAGATTGTTCATAGCTTTTGTATAGAAACATAACTGATATTTGTGTGTTAACCCTTCTACCCTGCAACTTTGCTGAATTTATTAGTTCTAGTAATCTCCTCCCCCCACCCCTGGTGTGCAAATTCTTAGTTGTTTCCTCTATAGAATCATGTCATCTGCAAA
The DNA here is from genome assembly GCF_000243295.1 of Trichechus manatus latirostris. Taxonomy (NCBI): domain Eukaryota; kingdom Metazoa; phylum Chordata; class Mammalia; order Sirenia; family Trichechidae; genus Trichechus; species Trichechus manatus. Next base: position 1,001,194 of record NW_004443953.1, read on the forward strand.
TAAAAATAGTTTTACTTCTTCCTTTCCAATTTAGATTCTTTTTATTTCTTTTTCATTTCTAATTGCTATGACTAGAATTTCCAGTACAATGTTGAACAGCAGTGCTAAAAGTTGGCATCCTTGTCTTGTTCATGATCCTAGGGTGAAAGCAGTCTTTCATCCTTGAGTATGATGTTAGCTCTGGGTTTTCATAAATGCCCTTTATCACGTTGAGGAACTTCCCTTCTACTCATAGTTTTCCAGGTGTTTTTAACAAGAAAGGGTGTTGAATTTTGTCAAGTACCGTCTTCGTGTAAATTGGATGATCATGTGGATTTTTCCTTTTGTTCTATTAATGTGTTTTATTATATTGATTGGTTTTCTTTTGCTGAACAACCTTGCATTCCTGGGACAAATCCCACTTGGTCTGCTGCATAATCTTTTTAATATAATGTTATATTCTTCTTGCTAGTATTTTGTTGAGAAAATTTGCATCTATATTCATAAGGGATAATGGTGTGTAGTTTTCTTTTCTTGTGGTCTTTGTCTGGCTTTGGTATCAGGGAAAAATCTCACTTCACAGAATGAGTTAGGGAGTATTCCTTTCTCTACTATTTTTTTTGGAAGAGTTTGAGAAGGTGTTAATTCTTCTTTAAATATTTGTTAGAATTCCCCAGTGAATTCATCTGGTCTTGGACTTTTCTTTGTTGGGGGACTTTAGATTACTGATTGAATTTCTTTACTTGTTACAGGCCTGTTGAGATTTTCTTTCTCTTTTTGATTCAGTTTGGTAGTCTGTGAGCTTCTTGAGTTTGTCCTTCTTATCTAGGTTATCTAAGTTGTTGGTGTACAATCATTCATAGTATTCTATTATAATCCTGTTTATTTCTGTATGGTCACTAAAGATGTTCCCACTTTTATTTCTAATTTTAGTTATTTGTGTCATCTCTCTTATTTTCCTACTCTAGTTAAAGATATGTCCTTTATTTTTTTAATCTTTTCAAAGAACCAACTTTTGGTTTTGTTGATTCTATCATTTTTTTCTATTCTCTATTTCATTTATCTTTGCTCTAGGAGCCCTGGTGACATAGTGGTAAAGAGCTTGGCTGCTAACCAAAAGGTCAGCAGTTCAAATTCACCAGTTGCTCCTTGGAAACCCTATGAGGCAGTTCTACTCTGTCCTATAG
>NW_004443953.1:1002459-1004910 GCF_000243295.1 Trichechus manatus latirostris
AAACCCTATGAGGCAGTTCTACTCTGTCCTATAGAATTGCTATGAGTCAGAATCAACTGGATGGCAATAGGTTTGTTTTTTTTTTTTTTTTTTTTGGTTTTGCTATTTTAGGTTTAATTTGCTCTTCTTTTCCTAGTTCATTAAGATATACTGTTAGACTATTGATATCTTTCTTTTTTTTAATGTAGACATTTACAGCTATACATTTGCTTCTGAGTACTGCTTTCACTGCATCTCATAAGTTTTTTTTTCGTTATTCACCTCTAAGTCTTTCAAATTTTCCCTGTGATTTCTTCTTTGAATAATTGGTTGTTTAATTTCTGTGTAGTTTTAAATTTTCTGTTTTTTCTTCTGTTATTAATTTTTGTGATTGAAGAAGACACTTGGTATTATGTATAAACTTAAATTTATTTAGACTTGTTTTGTGACCTAACATATGACCTATCCTGGAGAATGTTCCATGTATACTTAAGAAGAATGTGTATTCCGCTGTTGTTGTGTGGAGTGTTCTGTGTATGTCTGCTAGTTTTAGTTGGTTTATAGTGTTGTTCAAGTTCTCTGTTGATTTGATTTTCTGTCTAGATGGTCTATCCATTGTTGGGAGTCACATATTGAAGTCTTTAACTATTATGGTAGAACTATTTATTTCTCCCTTGAATTCTTTCAATGTTTGCTTTATATATTTAGGGGTTCTATTGTTTACTGTTTATATGATTATAATTGTTATGCCTTCTTGATGAATTGCACTTTATCTTTCTTTTTCTCTTTTAACAATTTTTGACTTAAAGTGTATTTTGTCTGATGTTATTACAGCCACCCCAACTCTCTTTAGTTAATATTTGCATGGGATATCTATTTCCACCTGTCACTTTCAACCTATTTGGATATTGTGTTTTGATATATTGTTTCTGTCTATTTGTCAATATTTTATTTCAATATTTGTATTTACATTTATAAATGAAATTGACCTATAGTGTACATTCTGGTATATGACACATTCATAAAGTAAAGTGGAATACATTCATGTCTTGAATAATTTAAATAATACTGGCTTTATCTCTTCTTCCATGGTAAACTAGAGCTTAGCTTCCCTAGAATTGGACTGGATTTGCCACTTCTCTGACTCCTTTTTAATGGTTCATAGACCTTTCCTCCCTAAGTTCCTGCTAGCTTCTGGTAAGTCTCCCTCAAAATAGTTCAGTAACTCGGTTCCGGCAAGATGGCACTCTAGGCAGAAGCACCACGCTGTCCCTCCACAGCAAAGATCCGAAAAACTAAGCCAAACAGAGAATACAAAAATCCTGAAACCCTAGAACATCAAATGAAGAGATAAAGAACTCAACCGAGCACCAAATGGAGTGAGAATACTGACAGAGAACGGAGAGCAAGGAGAGATTCATGCAGAGGTCCCCTACCAGCTAACGCAGCGCGGATCCACCATCTTGGACTCCTATTGGAGACCAGCAAACGGGGGAACGAGAAAGCAGCCTCACGGAGCATCCAGTGGGAGACAAAACAGCCGGTAATTTGCGGTGTGTGCTTTCCCACCCCCCACCCCTCTTAGCCCCGGCTTGGCTTCCTCTACTTCCCGTGGCCACAGTCTCTTGACTGGGAAGCGCCAGCTCCTTGGATTCCACACACCCAAGCGGGCGGCTCTCTGGGTGCCATTTGTTGGCTGCTAGTGTTGCTTTTTCTTTTTCTTCTTTTGATTTCTCACTTGCCTCTCGCCGCCTCCCCCTCCTTTTGCTCGAGTGCCTGGCTCCGTGCGCCATCTTTGCTTCTTCCTGAGGGGCAGTGGGGCTCTATTCGAGTGTGCAGCTGCTTCCTGGTCTGGGCTGCCGCGCTGGTGGGATCCTGGGGCTTTTGTTCGTTTGTTCCTCTGCTTCCCGCGGCCATGGTCTCTTGACTGGGAAGTGCCGGCTGCTTGGATTCCACACACCCAAGCGGGCGGCTCTCTGGGTGCCATTTGTTGACTGCTAGTGTTGCTTTTTTTTTCTGATTCTTTTGATTTCTCACTTGCCTCTCGCCACCTCCCCCTCCTTTCACTCAAGTGTCTGGCTCCGTGCGCCATCTCTGCTTCTTCCTGAGGGGCTCCAGAGCGCCGGCAATTTGTGATATACGCTTTCCCACTCTCCCCCCTCCTTCACCCACACTCAGCCTCCTCTGCTTCCCGCGGACACAGTCCCTTGTCCAGAAACACCAGCCCGCACTGGCTGGCTCTCTGAGTGCCATTTGTTGGCTGCTAGTGTTGCTTTTTTTTTTCTGCTTCTTTTGAGTTCTTGCTTGCCTCTCGCCGCCTCCCCCTCCTTTTGCTCGAGTGCCTGGCTCCGAGCGCCATCTTTGCTTCTTCCTGAGGGGCTGCGGGGCTCCATTCGAGTGTGCAGCTGCTTCCTGGTCTGGGCTGCTGCGCTGGTGGGATCCCGGGGCTTTTGTTTGTTTGTACCTCTGCTT
>NW_004443953.1:1026048-1041235 GCF_000243295.1 Trichechus manatus latirostris
GGCAGGTTCCAGTAGGCCGTGCCTGTGCTGCTTGGTGGTGTGATGTCAAGCGCACGGTGCAGGTAGGCAGGATGCAGTGGGGAGATTGTTATGTGTGGAGCTAAAATGGATATGGGAGAGAGGAGAGAGGAATTGGCGCCAAAAACATACCAACAAACAAAAAAGAATGCTAGGGGAGCTTGCCGTTGGAGTGGAGAGATGGGAGACTATGAAATGGAGAAAAACAGAAAGGGGAAGATGAAGAAAAGAAAACAAAAGAATGAATAAATAAAAATCGGAAAGGTTAAAGAACCGCAAATTTTCCAGGGGTCGCACCGGTGCGGATATGAGGTCTGGGGAAGTTGCTCTCAGGTGTTGCAGTATAGCCTGGCTAGAAGGCGTAGAGGTATACAACGGAAGGTATTCAGGGAGCAGAAACAGAAGGAAGATATAGAGAGATGAGAAACGGTTGTTTTGCCTTCTGCTGGACGCTCCGTCAGGCTGCTTTCTCGTACCCCGTTTGCTGGTCTCCGATAGGAGTCCAAGATGGTGGATCCACACTGCATTAGCTGGTAGGGGACCTCTGCATGAATCTCTCCTCACTCCCTGTTCTCTGTCAGTTTTCTCACTCCTTTTAGTGCTTGGCTGAGTTCTTTATCTCTTCATTTGATGCTTTAGGGTTTTAGGATTGTTGTATTCTCTGTTCGGGTTAGTTTTTCGGATCTTTGCTGTGGAGGGACAGCGTGGTGCTTCTGCCTAGAGCGCCATTTTTGCCTCTTTCATAATTTGATCTGCAGAGAAGAATTCTGTTACAAGTTGCTATACTCCTGGAAATGCCCACTAATTTGATTTTTTGTGCTGTTGTTCTGACACTGATGATTCGGTAGGTTTCTCAGATGTTCAAACTGTTCAAGAACCTAAACCTGCTGTTTGTGGTGAGTCCAGGTTCCATCCCTGTGTAGATATTTTAAGATCAATATGAATTTCGTCTACATCTTGACACTATATTGACAATGGATTCTGTGAGCCTCGAAAAAGACAGTCTTCCTTTTCTTTGCTCTTCTGCCCTTCATGTTGATAAGTTTCTATTTCTGCCAGTATGGGGGGTAAAAATATAAGATATTCAATGGGCTTTTAATACATTATTAAAGAACTCTTATGTGGATCAACAGATGAGGGCCATAAATAAGTCATGATCTAAGTGTCGCAGGCATCCCAGAAGGTGAGGCCACAAGGAGGTCTGGTGCAGTGTGGCACAGCAGACCATGAAATTCCAGAAAACCTAAAGAATCTTTGCTTTGCAAAAATATATACTGAAGTAGAAGCACGTTTTTTTTCTTAGAATTGACACTGTTCCATGATGAATATATCTCTCAATTTATTTTTATCGGCATGAATTCAGGACTATTTTGGCACCAAAAGCCATTATAGGCTGCTCTCTCTAGTCTTAAAGTTGAAGCTTTTAACAACCTCCTTTCATGTTATAACAGACAAAAGGCTCTAAGTTATCTCCTGATCCTGTGTCATTAGTTCTCCCTATACTCACTTACCTCTTTTACATTGAGGAAAAAACTTTCTGCTCCACCAGACTTGACTCTACTAGAAGATAAGATATCTCCCACCATTTGTGGATATAGACAGGAGGCAATGTCACCACCAAGATCTTTGAAAAATTCTATGAGTTTCCCTTTCTCATCAGGAGAGAGTCATTTTCTTTTTCAGTTAATTTCCTTTCTGGGCAGGAAGTTACTGCAAAACATTATTTTGCTTCAATTTCTTAATTGCTGTTCTGAAGTCTGACTCACTCTCCATCTTGTTATTTAAAGGGATTTACACCTTTCTTTCAGAATCTAGATCTTAAAATACAGTTCAACAGAATATACATATGTTGTTGTTATGTGGCAGCAAGATGGTTCTGACTGATAGCAACTTTCTGTACAACAGAACGAAACTGCCCCGTCCTGTGCCATCCTGACAATCAATGCTATGTTTGAGCCCATTGTTGCAGCCACTGTGTCAATTCATCTCATTGAAGGTCTTCTTCTTTTTCACTGACCATCTACTTTACCAAGCAAGATGTCCTTCTTGAGGGACTGGCCCCTCCTGATAACATGTACAAAGTACATGAGATGAAATCTCACCATCTTTACTTCTAAGGCCCATTCTGGCTGTACTTCTTCCAAGACAGATTTATTCATTCTTCTGGCAGTCCATGTTACGTTCAATAGTCTTTGCCAATGCCATAATTCATATGCATCAATTCGTCTGTCTTCCTTATTCATTGTCCCGTTTTCACATGCATATGAGGCAACTGAGAAAAACATGGCTTGGGTCAGGCACACATTAGTCCTCAAAGTGATGTCTTTCTCTTTCAACACTTTAAAGAGGTCTTTTCCAGAAGATTTGCCCAATGCAATGCATCTTTTGATTTCTTGACTGCTGCTTCCATGGGTGCTGATTGTGGATCCAGGAAGCATGAAATTCTTCACAACTTCAATATTTTCTCTATTGTGGTGTTGCTTATTGGTCTATTGTGAGGATTGTTGTTTTCTTTATGTTAAGGTGTAATCCATACTGAAAGCTATAGTCTTTGATCTTCATCAGTAAGGGCTTCAAGTCTTCTTCACTTTCAACAAGCGATTGTGTCATCTGCATATCACAGGTTATTAATGAGTCTTTGTCCAAACCTGATGCCACATTCTTTTTCATATAGTCCTGCTTCTTGCATTATTTGCTCAGCATACAGATTGAATAAGTATGGTGAAAGGATACAACCCTGATGCACACCTTTCCCGATTTTAAACAATGCAGTATCCCCTTGTTCTGTTCAAAAAATTGCCTCTTGGTCTATGTACAGTGTCCACATGAGCACAATTAAGTGTTCGGAAATTCTCATCCTTTGCGATGTTATCCATAATTTGTTATGATCCACACAGTCAAATGCCTTTGCATAGTCAATAAAATACAGGTAAACATCTTTCTGGGTATTCTCTGCTTTTGGCCAAGATCCATCTGACATCAGCAATGATATCCATTGTTCCACGTCCTCTTCTGAATCTTGCTTGAATTTCTGGCAGTTCCCTGTTGATGTACTGCTGCAACTGTTTTTGAATTATCTTCAGCATGATTTTACTTGCATGTGATGTTGATGATATTGTTTGATAATTTCCGCATTCTGTTGGATCAGCTTTCTTTGGAATGAGCATGTATATGGATCTCTCCTAGTCTGTTTACCAGGTAGCTGTCTTCCAAATTCTTTGGCATAGAAGAGTGAACTCTTCCAGTATATTATATATAGATATATACATATATGCATAAATATAAACACAATAATTTCTACATATTTAAAAGATGTTCAGTGTCTCATACTTCTAATTTCTTTATTTTAAAGCCATGTTGCATTTTTAATTTAGTAATTAACATCTAGATTACTCGCACCCTTCCCCCTACTACCTCACCCCTAAGTTGGTGGTAATTGAGGGGGATTTATTGTAGTACATGATGCTAGGTAAAGTTCATATCTGAACAACTGTATCTTACAGAAGTTCAAAAGAAGCCACAATTTTTTTTTTAAAGTATGTAAAATGAGTCTTAAGCATTGTACAATATTACTTTTGGGTGCTCATATGTCTTATAACTTCCCTTTGCTGCCAGATTTTGGTGATATTTATCACACTGCTCATGTGATTTGTCTTTCTCCTTCAGGTTAGCTGAAACTTTTAAATATAATTCTACATAGTTGAAGCCAGTTTATGAAAAACAGAGCTAATCCATTAGTGCTTTGCTGAGCTGGAACAAGCAAATATTCTAAACATAAATAATTCAATTAGTTGAAACCAAAGTTATATGAATTTTGGTATAAGGTAAAACTAATATATATTAGTAAGAGTTGGATCAATGTAAACTTGGAAATAGTATAAGATATAGGCTTTAGATTAACAGTTTAATGCATCCCAGAAAGGCAAATCCCAACCCATTATCAACTATGAAGAGAAATAAATGAAGGAAAACTCAATGATTAAAAGCTTTCATCTGGAAATTTGATTTCAATATTCAGAAACTCTACAATTCTCCTATTTCATCATGGTCTTTGTTTATTACTAATAAATTAATGTGCTGATGGAAAGAATTCATTACCCTTTCTACACACTTCACTAGTTGCAGGTCATTTATTAATCTGTGTTATCTGGTGAGACTAAAACAGCTGTAATTACATTGTTAAACATTGATTAATAAGCAACTCTCATCACTAATAAAAGAAACACGTAAAATGTGTATTCTTTCAAGTATTTAGCTTAAAGTTTTACTCTCTTCTTGGGAATAAGGAATTTCAGAATGTCATTAATATTCTTTCTGAGAAAATTTTATTTGCTTTTGCAGCTGTTTCCAGTCACACCTATGAAACCTGATTACCAAAAAGAATTCAATTACCCTAAGGAAACTCATCTTGGCCACAAAATAATATTAATTCTCTAAAATTAACATTCAAAATTGAAGTATATTTTTATGATATTCAGTTATTTTGTTTAATATAATGTTAAAAGACTATTCAATCAAAACTATGTTTTTATTTCCTCTTTTTATTATACAATCGAATAGACATCCATTTGCGGTTTGTAATTCAAATATTTTACAGATTGGCAGTACTTCAACAGCCAGAAGCATATTTAAAAACTTGGTAGTTACTGTTTATTAGGTTTCCAGTGTAATCAGTTTAAGTGTTACTAGAACATTATTACATGTCAGATATTTTGATTATCATTAACAGTAAACAAGCAGACTACCTCTGACACATGAGGAAATTATGCAATTTCCTTTCCATCAATACCATAGAAAATAAAATGGTAATGTTACAAAATGGTTTCTAATGGATGTTTTAAGCATAACCCAATCAAATTCATGTCTTCTTAATAAGGTACCTCCTCTGCTGTCAAAAATTCATCTTGAAATTCAGGGTGCCCTATAGTCTCATGTACCTTTGTCACTGAACTGACTGCTGCCACTAGGTTTCTCACACTCATGTGAATGTCAAGATCTGTAAAGAAGTATCTGTCAGTTTTAGGCAGTGTGGTGTTGTATCAGGAACAGACGGTGAGAGTTACAGGTTCAAATCCCAGCTCTGTCACTAAACAGCATGATGTGGAGATGTTACCTAAACTCTGTTGTGAGGATGAAAAGAGATATAACATGTTTAAAAAGTGGCTAGCACAGTGCCGTTGACTTACAGTAGACAGGTATAAAATATCATTTTTTTCCCTTCCCTTGCATCCAGATTTGTAAGTAGAATAAGCAACAGTCATCTAACTGCTGTGGTTTTAAGAATGCCAGGATAGTCTTTCTGTTCTCCAAATATCTCGCCAGCTGCTCTCTTACACCTGAAAATTTATTGCCAAGAATGTTTGTATTTTGCTTAAAGGATTATTTATGTTAAAATCGAAATACCACATGGAATTTTCATTTCAAGCTTCAATCAGTTGTTCATATCTAAATAAATTCATCAAAACATTTACAAAGATGGGAATAGACACTAAAAAATAATAGTTTTAAAATCAAGATAGTAGAGAAGGAAAGAGAAAGACTCAGGACAAGGACAAAGTCAGGGCAAAGGTGTAACTAGGTATGGTACTAAGAGAAGAATGGGTGGCAGAGCAAAGAGGACAAGTGAAATGGTCCAGTTCTCAGGTGTAAAGAAAATATTTCACCTGCTTCTTGGAAAAGCTTGGTGTCATCAGACTGACGACTGACTGCTGCAAACAGGAACCATACATGTTAAGATGCTCTTGGGAGTAAATAACAGAAGCCCAAAGGGTATTTATTGGAAGGATTGTTGGAATTTATGTAATTGGAGTGAAGTAGAAGGCTATAAGGGGGATAGATTGAACTCCATGCTTCCTAGTAGTTAAAGAACAGGAAGTACTGCAAGTGTTTTTAGCAGGAACAACCTAGCCAAGCTGCCACTGCTGCTGCTGATGACATGAGAACAGAGCTTCCTCTGTCTAAAATAACTCCTAACCTTCTGGTTAATATTGCTTAATTCCTCTAAATTTGCAGTTCTAGAAGAATGCATCTTAACTGAATGCTCTTATGTGCAGAGACGTGTTTTAGTGGTCAGAAGACAGAAAGAGAGAAGATCTGTTGCTCTGGCTTTCATAGTCAGAGGCAGGAGCATTTTTCTACACCACCCCACTGAGACAATAAACTTTGGACAATTCCCTCAAAATAGGAAAGTGAGTTGGACGCTGTAAAAGAAACAATAAACTACTACTCTATAACTCCTACCTTAGGTGCAAGTCTCTCAAAAAATAAGAGACAAAATAAGACATGATTATTTTAAGGACCCACCACCCATCTGTCAGTTTGTCATAATGTAGTGGCTTGCATGTTGCTCTGATTCTGGAAGCTATGCCACCAGTTTTTCAAATGCCAGCAGAGACACCCATGGTGGACACATTTCAGTGGAGTTTCCAGACTACGGCAGATTAAGAAGATAGGCCTGGTGACTTACTTCTGAAAACCTTGTGAATCACAACAGAATATTCTCCAGCTAGCTTGCTTTGGACATGTGCTCAGGAGAGATAAATTGCTAGAGGAGGACACCATATTTGGTGAAGTAGAGGTCCAGCTAGGGTGAGGAAGACCCTTGATGAAGTGGATTAGCATAATAGCTGCATGACAGACTTGAACATGCTGGTGATTGTGAGGATGACTAGGCAACATTTTGTTCTGTTGTGCATAAGGTCGCCATGAGTTGGAGTCGACTTGACGGCAGCTATCTGTCTATCTACTATTGGAATAAAGGATCTATCTCATTGTTGCTTGAGGGTAAAGAAGTGAACAAGCCCTCTGGTTATGCTCTAATGCAGAGTCTGGGCAACTTTCTAAAGGAAACCTAAATCATTTTCTTTCCAAGGAATGTGCTAGAGATTCTCCTTTTGCCCTACATAAACGCTGCTTTGTGCTAGGGGATAATGACATTTATGACTACATCAGCTGATTTCCCTTGTCTTCTGGCTGGGTTCAGAAAATGAGAGACAAAGGCTGGAGACTGGAGACTAGGAGGACCATAAGTTTGAAATACTTCTTCTCCCAGTTTCCTCCCTGTCAGGCCTCAGGTTGGCAGGAGGTGTTGCTTTCTTGGAAGCCACAACTCCTGTCCTGCTCCTGTTCCCACACTTATGTGCTTAGCTGGGTTCTAATAAACACTCTTTCTCCTTCCTTACTGAAGGCTGATACCTTCTCCTCACTGTTTTGAGCCCTTGGCTGCTTTACATCCTTTATTATTTTCCCTTATCTATGTTGAAGCCATAAGTTCTTTTCTTAAATTATCTTCAATCACATACTCCTTTTGAGTACATCTTTGGTTTCCTGCCGTGATCTGACTGCTACAGACAGGCTGCAGGACAGGTCATAGGCTGTGAATTTACTTACGGTTGCTCTACAAATTATTTGTTCATATTTAGGTGGAGGATAATCTACACAAATCTTGAGATTAATGCATGCTTTCACTAGTATTTTGTCAATTCTTCTAGAATAAGTAAGCATCAGTATGGTGTATCAGGGTTAGATTAAAAAAAAAAAAACACAATTTTGTCTTGAAATTTGGATACTTCAAGTCCTCATCTATCCTCATATTCAAGTGATGTCCTGGAATAAAGTTTGAATCATTGTTTTCATTACCAATCCCTTTTCTCATTGTGATAAATGCATCCTAAAAATAAAATTTATTTAAATTCAAGTTTAAAATGTAATTTATAATTTGGGAAATTATAATCTGTTTTACAAACATTTAAATATAAAATAATTCAAAAAGTATTTTTACAGTGAATGAATGTGTTCTGTCACATGGATCAAACTTTTCAGAGTCACTTGCTAAAAGAACATTTTGAAGTATTCGCATCACTTTATTTTCCATTCTCCTAAATGTACTGCATTCTGACCTCTGCTGAAGCAACCATGCTCTGGACCATTCATTTGGACTGGATCCTTTGGCTGCATGGGAATTCTTGTTTCTTTATTGGAAATCTCTCCTCCCTTGGTATTCCATGACAGCGCGATCTCAGTTTTCCAACTTGCTCGACCATACTTAACAATCCTTTTCTGGTGCTTCTTTCTCTGTCAAATTCTCAAATGTTTTGAGGGAAAATACTCTTCCTCTCCATACTCCTCCCCTTCCCAACCCTCTCAGTTTCTCTCTTTTTCTCCTCCTCTCCTCTCCTTTCCCTTTTGTACTCATCTTCTCTCCTCTAAATTATTTCATTAACTATCAAAGCATTAACTTTCACCTAGACCAGAGACTTTTCAGCAGGAGCCAGACAAGTGATATAAATTAGTGAGGCAGATGGTGATAAGTATGTATGCCTCTTTTTATGAGCAGTGGGAACTGTGGAGTAAGGGAAGTTATATAGCTCTTCTAAAGAGGCATCCCTTAATAAATGGGATATTTGTCATGTGGGAATTAGGTCCAAGGTTCCTTGAACTTGTAGTATTTCAAGAATAGTTGAAATTAGTCTCTAAATGTTTAAGTATAAAATTCAGAAAAGTATTTTAATATTGTGGTCAAACAAAACACTTGTATAGATGATATTTGGCTAACGGGTGGTCAATGTTTGACCTTTAATCCCACCCTTTATTTTTAGAACTCTGGACCTTATTTTTTATCATTCCTCTGGAAAACTCTACATATATATACTACTTCCTCCTGAAACTTACTCAGTATGTCTCTAAAGTATAACCACTACCTTTATTCCCAAATCTTCCTCTCCTTCCTTATTTGTGGTCTTCTACAATATCATACCCATCAAGACCAACTGTGCAAGATCAAAACCTTAAAACCATCCTTGTCTCATTCTTCCTCTCTCAATTTTCTCAGACACCAGATCCTAGATTTCTGGAATCAGTTCTCTTTTCTCTGTTATAACTTTCTCTATTATGACTTTACTATTTCAACATCACCTTAAATGGCCTTCCTAACATCAATTCATTTTTTTTCGGATGCATTTTTATGATATTCTTTTCTTTGTGTATATCTATATCTATACATTTTAAAACTTTTGTTGGCTCTTCATTACCTCATGAAAGGTGTTCAAATATGCTTTTCAAACTTCCTGGGAAAAGGGCTTTCTCAGATTATGTGGAAGGATTTTAGAAATCTCAAGCCAGCCATGGCTGAACTTACTATGGTATCCATTTTACTCATTTTAAATGGGTCAGAATATCCCTTTTGTGTTATTACTTACAAAAGAGTAGAATGTAAAATTTTCATTAATTTTTGCAATAACATGTAAAGCTTTAAAATATTTTTGGCTTGCAGCAGATTACTGCTGTAGATGTTGCTGACAGACTTACGGGGATACAAGTTCATGTTCTTTTCTCTGTATGATTATTTTAGTGAAAAGTATGAATAGCATTATCTTAAGGATGAAATTCAAGCTATTTCCATGACATACAAGGCCTTCATAACTTGAGTCCTAATCCATCTTTTCGGTCCCATCTGCATCTTTCACTCTCACACTGTGCTCAGACCACTATGAATTTTCAGTGATTTCTCAAACATACCAGGCCCTCTCAGTTATTCACACTTTTTCATGAGCTCTTTCTTCTGCCTAGAGTAAGTCTCTTCAAATCTCAGGTCAAAACTTAACTTTTGGTTAAGACTTACTTGTTGTGAAGTCTTTTACCACTTTTTATTCACTTTGTGTTTAAGTACTTGGTAAATTTATCTCATTCACTACACCGTACATTTCTGGAGAGCAGATCTCCTTTTTAATTCCTAGTGCCCAGTAGAATGCATGTTAACGATTGAAAGAATGAATGATGAAACATGCTGTTGAATATATTAATTTTTGTGTGTGAACAAAATTCCAGCAAGTGTCTCCTCTAACTGTGATGTAGTAATGAGATTTTTCTTAGGCCAGGTTGTGAACTTTGCCAATAATGATAATACACATGAGAAGTACTTCAACCAATGTAATCAGTAATATTGTTCAATAATTTTTATAATGTAAGTATCTTGTGTATTAATTCAGGAGAAAAAATTTCAAGCATGCATTTTTTGCTTTGATATCATCCATTCACTCCCCTAGATCCACTGTTCTCCCTTCTCTACCTTGCTCTCTGTCTGGGCAGGTTGAACAACTTGAACTACTGCAATAGGGCACTTGTGCCAAGGAGCTTCTGATTGGGTCTGGTCAATGAAGAGCCCCATAAAAGATCTGAGAGAGGAAAGAGAGTGAACCCAGGGTATTTAATCTCTTGGCTCCCTCCCTGCCAAGGTCCAGTAATGACTCCTTTCCTCCTCCCTTGGGTGAGAGGCAGCAGCTCCACAGTTACTACTAAGGCAGTTGCTGCCCTGGTTGTGGTTCCCTACTCCTCTATCTCTGAAAATAGTTCTTACTCCTCTGTCTCTGAAAATAGTTCTATATCCGAGTAGTTTCTTGCATTGCCCTGATTTCAATGCGATGTGCCGTTTCTTGTTGGGAATCTATTATAATTCTTTCCTATTTCAATGATTTTTTATTGTATAGGCAAAATTCTAAGTGAGTGAGGAAGACTTTTTCTGTTTTTCACTACTTCATACCCATAGTTTTGTTAACACTTAGACAAGTGTTTACATGCATGACTACATTAAAAATGACCAATGGTGTGTTTTTCCAAAATATATCTATTCCAGAACAATAGTTCAAAATTTTGCAAATGGAAGTATAGAATATCATTTCTATTTAAAGAAAATTTCCTATTAATTGGAATTATTTATTTAAAAATTTAAATCAAGTTATGGTACATTAGACTATTTCTCAGGATAAATAAGGTTGAAAAAGGGCTTTCGTGAAGGTTTTGTTCCTAAAACAAATAAAACAATTTTAAAATTTCTGTGGGAAACAATTAAAATCCATGGTAATGAAGATATTAACAATCTAGACAATTTAAAAACTATTTTATGTATAATTAAAAAGATGAAGAGTACACATAAAACCAACAGATATAATTATTTAAAATATTAATTAATCTTTAAGACAATGAAATAGAGTATTTTTAGCATTCCTACCATAGATTCTCAGTGTAATATGTTTAAATTCCTGAGCACATTGTTCTAGTTTTTATTCCAAAGTATTAAAATATAAATATATATTGGAAATTTACTAAACATTGTACTCAGGGTTCATGCTCTGAGATTGCTTATAGGAGATGCTGGTAGTATTTTACTGAATGACTCCTCTCCAGGTGATGCCCAAATAGACTACCTCTTCTATAATGTATTATAGAGTGAAGTGAAGAGTATTTCAGTAAAGTTTTGACATGTACCTCTTTAAGATTCAATCCTTTATGTTTAAAGATAACTTTAAACTGTATTTTAATACATAAAATTTCTAAGATGAAAATATACCTTTAACCTCTTTATTTTATATCACCCCATGTATCTGTCAGTTTGTTGTACAGTAGTGTCTTATGTGTTGCTGTGATGCTGGCAGGTCAGGGTCATGCACGGTGGGCAGGTTTCAGCAGAGCTTTCAGATTAAGCCAGACTACAAAGAAGGACCTGGTGGTCTACTTCTGAAAAAATTATCGAGTGAAAACCTTATGAACAGCAGCACAACATTGTCTGATATGGTGCCAGAAGATGTGCCCCTAAGATTGGAAGGCACGCAAAATACAACTGGGGAAGAGTTGCCTCCTCAAAGTAGAGTTGACCTTAATGACATGGACAGAGTCAAGTTTTTGAGACCTTCCTCTGCTGATGTGGCATGACTCAGGATGAGAAGAAACAGCTGCAAACATCCATGAATAATAAGAATAAGTATGTACTATGTACAAAGTATGTTCTAGGAAAATTGGAAGTCATCAAAAATGAAATGGAATGCATAAACATCGTATCCTAGGCATTAGTGAGCTGAAATGGACTGGTGTTGGCCATTTTGAATAGAGCAATCATATGGTCTACAATGCTGGGAATGAAAAATTGAAGAGGAATGGTGTCTCATTCATCGTCAACAAGAACATAGCAAGATCTATGTTCATTGATGTCAAGATATGGTGATATCAATGTATCAAGTACAATGCTGTCAATGATATGACCAGTTAATACAGCTATTATTCAAGTTTATGCATGAACCGCTAAGGCTAAAGATGAAGAAATTGAAGATTTTTACCAACTTCTGCAGTCTGAAATTGATCAAATATGCAAAAAAGATGCATTGATATTTATTGGTAATTGGAATGCAAAAGTTAGAAACAAAGAAGAAGGAACAGTAGTTGGAAAATACAGCCTTGGTTTAGAAACGGTGCTGAAGATTGCATGGTAAAATTTTGCAAGACCAGTGACTTACTCATTGCAAATACCTTTTTTCAACAACGTGAATGGCGACTATGCACATGGCCCTTGCTGGATGGAATACACAGGAATCATATCGATTACATCTGTGGAAAGAGATGATGGAAAAACTCAATATTATTAGTCAGAACAAGGCTAGGGGCCGACTGCGGGACAGATCATCAACTGCTCATATGCGAGTTCAAGTTGAAGCTGAAGAAAATTAAAACAAGTCCAGAAGAGCCAAATTATGACTTTGAGTATGTCTCATCTGAATTTAGAGACCATCTCAAGAATAGGTTTGATGCATTGAACATTAATAACAGATGCCCAGAAGAGTTGTGGAATGACATCAAGGACATCATACCTGAAGAAAGCAAAAGGTCATTAAAAAGACAAGAAAGAAAGAAAAGACCGTAATGGATATCAGAAGAGACTCTAAATCTTGCTCTTGAACTTAGAATAGCTGAAGCTAAAGGAAGAAATGATGAAGTAAAAGAACTGAACAGAATAATTGAAAGGGCGGCTCAAGAAGACAAAGTAAAGTATTATAATAAAATGTGCAAAGACCTGGAGTTAGAAAATCCAAAGAGAAGACTGTGCTCAGCATTTCTAAAGGTAAAAGAACTGAAGAAAAACTTCAAGCTTTGAGTTGCAGTATTAAAGAATTCTACTGGAAAAATACTGCACGATACAGGAAGCATCAAAAGAAGATGGAAGGAATAAGCAGAGTCACTGTACCAAAAAGAACTGGTTCACTGTCAACCATTTCAGGAGGTAGCATATAATCAAGAACCGATGGTACTGAGGGAAGAAGTCCAAGCTGCACTGAAGGCATGGCAAAAAGACAAGGCTCTAGGAATTGATGGACTACCAACTGAGATGTTCCAACAAACAGATGCAGCACTGGAAGTGATCACTCATGTATGCCAAGAAATTTGGAAGACTGCTACCTGGCCAACCAACTGGAAGAGATCCATATTCGTGCCCATTCCAAAGAAAGGTGATGCAACAGAATGTGGAAATTATAAAACAGTATCATTAATATCACATACAAGTAAAATTTTTCTGAAGATCATTCAAAAGCAGCTGCAGCAGTATATCAACAGGGAACTGCCAGAAATTCAGGCTGGAGATTCAGAAGAGAACGTAGAACCAGGGATGTCACTGCTGATGTCAGATGGATCCTGGCTGAATGCCAAGAATACCAGAAAGCTGTTTACCTATGTTTTATTGACTATGCAAAGGCATTCGTTTGTGTGGATTATATTACAGATAACACTGCAAAGAATGTGAATTCCAGAACACTTAATTGTACTCATGGGGAACCTGTACATAGACCAGGAGGCAGTCGATCAAACAGAACAAGGAGATACTGTGTGGATTAAAGTCACAAAAGGTGTAGGTCAGGATTGTATCCTTTCACCATATTTATTCAATCTGTATGCTGAGCAATAATCCGAGAAGCTGGACTATATGAAGAAGAATGAGACATCAGGATTGGAGGAAGACTCATTGACATCCTGTGATATGCAAATGACACAATCTTGCTTGCTGAAAATGAGGAGGACTTGAAGCACTTACTGATGAAGATCAAAGACTATAGCCTTCAGAATGGATTACACCTCAACATAAAGTAAACAAAAATCCTCACAACTGGACCAATAAGCAACATCATAATAAACGGAGAAAAGATTGAAGTTGTCAAGGATTTCATTTTACTTGGATCCACATTCAACACTCATAGAAGCAGCAGTCAAGAAATCAAAGGATGCATTGCTGTAGGCAAATATGCTGCAAAAGACCTCTTTAAAGTGTTAAAATGCAAAGATGTTACTTTAAGTACTAATGTGTGCCTTACCCAAGCCATGGTAATTTCAATTGTGTCATATGCATGCAAAAACAGGACAATGAATAAGGACAACCAAAGAAGAAATCATGCTTTTGAATTATGATGTTGGTGAAGAATATTGAATATACCATCAACTACCAGAAGAAGGAACAGGTTTGTCTTGGAAGAAGTATAAACAGAATGATCCTTAGAAGCAAAGACGGTGAGACTTCATCTCATATAATTTGGACATGTTATCAGGAGGGACCAGTTCCCAGAGAAGGACATTATGCTTGGTAAACTAGAGGGTCAGTGAAAAAGAGGAAGACCCTCAATGAGATGGATTGACACAGTGGCTGCAACAATGGGGTCAAGCATAATAACGTTGTGAGGCTGGCTCAGGACTGGGCAGTGTTTCGTTCTGTTGTACATAGGGTCGCTGTGAAGTGGTACTGACTTGACGGTACTTAACAACAACATTTTATATAACTATTTACTACGTTTATTTAGCCTCTTTTATTTTTCACGTCGAAACTTTTCCACAAATTTATTTATTTATTTTTTTGCCTTCCCAAATGATTGACCACATCCCACTACCTCAAGTTTGGTATGTGTAGCTTATCATTTTTTTATTATATATGGCCTGTAGGTGAAATGGAATTTTTTTTTTAATTGTACTTTAGGTGAAGGTTTACAAAACAAATATTTTTTCATTAGACACTGAGTACGCATATTGTTTTATGACATTAGTTAACAACCCCATGACATGTCAACACTCTCCCTTCTCGGCATTGGAGGACACCCTTTTGTTTTTTTGGTGAAAATACACGTAGCCACAGATACACCGTTTCAAAAATTTCTACATGCACAATTCAGTTATGTCAAATACGTTCTTCCAATTGTGCTGTTATTCTCACTTTAGATGAAGGTTTACAGAAGAAAATAGTTTCTTATTAAACAGTACACATATTGCCCTATGACAATAGTTAACATTCCCACTACATGTGAACACTGTCCTTACTCAACCTTGGGGTCCCTATCACTAGCTTTCCTGTCCCCTTCTGCCTTCT
>NW_004443953.1:1041335-1042758 GCF_000243295.1 Trichechus manatus latirostris
GTTTAACTTCTTCATTACCAATTTGGATGCCCTTTATTTCTTTTTCTTGCCTTATTGCTCTAGCTAGAACTTCCAGCACAATGTTAAATAAGAGTGGTGATAAAGGGCATCCTTGACTTGTTCCTGTTCTCAAGGGGAATATTTTCAGCCTCTCTCCATTAAAAATGATGTTGGTGGACTTCTGGGCAATATGGTGCTATAGTCAGAAGCACCATGCCATCCCTCTGCAGCAAAGATCAAAAAAACTAAGTCAAACAGAGTCACATGTCAATCCTGAAACACTAAGCATCAAATGAAGAGATAAAGAGCTCAGCCAAGCACCGCATAGAGTAAGAAACTGACTGAGAACAGAGAGTGGGGAGGGATACATGCAGAGGTCCCCTATCAGCGACTGCAGCACAGATCCACCATTTTGGACTCCTATCAGAGTTCAGCGAACACGGGGTATGAGAAAAGAGCTTCAGGGAGCTTCCAGCAGGAGACAAAACAACCGGTAACCAGCGATATAGGCTTTCCCACCCCCCACCCTTCTTCATCCCCACTTAGTCTCCTCTGCTTCCTGCAGCCACAGTCTGTTGGCCGGGAAGCACCAGCTTCACCCTGGTTTCACTTGGATTCCACCCGCCTGCACTGGCCAGCTTCCTGAGTGGCTTTTGTTGGCTGCTGGTGTTGCTTTTTTCTGCTTCTTTAGATTTCTTCCTTACCTCCTACCACTTCCTCCACCGCTTCTCACAAATAAATGGCTCCGTGTGCTATCTTTGCTTCTTCCTGAAAGGCTGCAAAACACTGCTCCACTGTGAAACTGCTTCCCGGCCCATGCCGCCACTCTGATGGGACCCCTGGAGCTTTTTTGTTTGTCTGTTTGCTCTGATTTGTTTGTTTGTTTTCTTTTTCTTTTCTTGGCTTGGGAGCCCCTTTTAGCTGGACACTACCATGCGGCTTGGAAGTTACTCCCTTATTCTGTGCAGATGCATAGGGACATCCCTGAGGACATTTCTTTTTTCCTGTTTTTTGGGGGAAGTTTTTTTGTTTGTTTGTTTTTGGGTTTTTTGTTTCTTTGTTTAGTTTTCTTCTCTCTCTTTTTCCCTTTTTGTCTTTCTTCATTTCCGGTTTCTCGATTTATTCATTTTTTTCTTTTACCCTTTTTCTTTTTTTTTTTCTTTTTGTTTTCCCCCATTTCTCAGTCTCTTATCTCTCCACTCCAAAAGCAAGCTCCCTTAGCACTCTTTTTTGTTTGTGTGTATGCTTTTGGCTCCTGTTCCTTTCTCTCATCTTTCCCATACCCATCTTAGCTCCACACATCACAATCTCCCCCCTCCTTCCTGCCTACCTGCACTGTGTGCTGAACATCACACTCCCAAGCAGCACAGGGATGGCCTACTGCAACCTGCCCTGCACTGATTCCTGGTCTGCACTGTCAGCC
>NW_004443953.1:1043323-1077748 GCF_000243295.1 Trichechus manatus latirostris
AAATGGACAGTGTCATAGAAGGGCTGAGGAGCAGATTTGAAATGGTGGAAGACAGGATCAGTGGAATTGAAGACAAACACTTGGATACAACTCTGCTTCAGGAAAACTCAGATAAAAGAACAAAGAAAAATGAAGAAACCCTTAGAATTATGTGGGATACAATCAAAAGCAAAAATTTTCGAGTGATCAGAGTCCCAGAACAAGGGGAGAAAACAGAAAACACAGAGAGGATCATCGAAGAACTGCTGACAGAAGATTCAGTAGTAGTGGTGCTTTTGACAACACTAACCCATGATCTGACAGTCTGATGAATGTGCTGTTGAAGTCCACCTGTAAGAAGAAACACAAGTGTTTACGAATCATTAAAGTCTGGGTAGAGATACGAACTAACAGAAGACCTGAATCAGTCATGACTAGAGCATCTTACTGAGTGCTGGACCCAAATTCTGCCAGCTTCCTAGACCTGATTTAAACCATTTCTGCCTAAACCATTTCCACCATGCTCTCTGAAATTGCCCACCTCAGTTTTCTTTACTATTCCAATCTCCGCTAATACGATTTATTCTACTATACACATCCAGGACACCTTGGCACTCTCCCATTTCTAAGACCATTTGGACTTATGAAAGAACTACTAAACAGCTTAAGACACCAAACTGAAGACATTTAACTTTAGCTCTTCTTCTAGCCTGAAGCTCTGGGACATAGACCTTAAAGACACACTTATTCTTATCTCTAAGGGATTCAGTTCTCAGAATAGGGCTAATTAACAGCCCAGTTCTTTTTAGCCTGTCTTCTTCTTTCCATTCCCTCCGAGAGGTACAAAAGTGTTTCTACTAAACACCCACCTACTAATTGGTCCCTTCTTTTCCACCTACAGACCTGCTTCTGAATAATAACCTTTTTTTTTCTTCTTAAATTTCCTGGGCCATCAAATGAATTATAGCTGTGCTGTGCCTTCCTGCTGAGATATAACACCTGCTATTGCAAACCTCTTTTTGACTTTTGTCTGAATCCAAATTGAGTTGATCACATTCTTTGTACATTGTTCATGGCTCACACTACCTCCTACACCCCTTCCACTTTCAACTGCACTTTGTAGTTAGTATTACAATAAATCTATCTATTGAACTCTAACCATAATCTCCACACCCACTCTTCCACCGTGGGTTTAGATTAAAGTCCAAGTAGTTTCATCTTTTCCACTTTTTTATTTGCCTCAATGGAATCCCATACCCTACAGCCCAGTTCCAATGTATGACATGTCCCATCACCCTATGTTTTCTTGCTCCCTGTGTTAACTCCATAGCATACTCAGTGTTATTCTAAGATCCTGAGTTCTCTGTGTCTACTGCCATTCCTGCTTACCATCGCTAAATGATTTCATAAGACTGCCAATTCAATCAACTACGGATTCATTGTTACTTCTCCAATAAACGTCGCTGATAATGTCTGTATTCATTAGAGGCTATTTCAGACTTTGTAATTCCCTTCCAGCTTTTCTAAGCAAACCTCTTCCCCTACCCCCTACTTCCTCCCCCTGTCAGCCCTTACTTTCTTAGCGTATAATGAACACGCCTTTTACTTTTGCCAAGAGAACCATGGGGATCCAAAGAGTACTCCCTAAAATGCTTTTATTTTCTCCTAATAATTCTCTCAATCATTTCTTTTTCACCTGTCCTTTGTCTAACAGAAAGAAATGAGTGCCATTATTTCAAGCACGACTCCTTTAACATTTTCCAGTTTTCATGATCTTATTGATCAATGTAGTCTGCTCCCTTTCATTTTCAATCTATTTCATCTCAGTCACCAAGAATCCAAAATATTTCCTCCTTTTTCTCTCATACCTTTATTTTTCTTTAGATATTACTACTGTATGTATATATTCTTAATTAACTATTGTTTATATCAATTCAACCACCCTACGTGTATTCCCCATTACAACCTATTTGCATCCCAGTGGACAACCCTCTGGTGTGGTTTGAGAGCCTCTGTGCTTACATCTATCATAGCATTTATCAATAGGGTTGCTATGAGTCAGAATCAACTCGATGGCAATGGGTAAACTGTAGATTTTTTTTCTTTATTCTTAGAACTTAATCAGTGCCTAGAACATAGTGAATGTTCAATATATATTAGTTAAATAAATTAGTAAAATAAGAAATTAGGGGCATAGGCTCTTTGGAGGTTCAGAGTTCCTGTATTTTTTATTAAAGTATCTAAGTAGATGAACACATTTTGAACAGAAAGATCTTCATCCATGAAGACTGAAAAAAAAGCAATGAATAAAGAAGACTGAAAAAGAATGGATACATTTGAATTATGGTGTTGGCAAAGAATATTGAACTGCCAGAGCTGCCAGGAGAATGAATAAATCTATCTTGGAAGAAGTACATCCAGAGTGCCTCTTAGAAGTGAGGATGGCAAGGTTTTGTCTCACTTTCTTTGGATGTGTTATCAGGAGGGACCAGTCCCTGGAGAAGGACATCATACTTGGTAAAGTAGAGGGTCAGCGAAAAAGAGGAAGACCCTCAATGAGATGAGTTGACACAGTGGCTGCAACAATGGGTTCAGATATCACAACGATTGTGAGGATGGCACCAGACTGGGCAGTATTTTGTTCTGTTGTACATAGGGTCGCTGTGAGTTGGAATCGGCTCAACAGCACCTAACATCAACAACAACAGTTACCTTTCTATTAAATAATCCCAACTCTGTCACTAATTGACTGCCACCTTGACCCAGTTACTCAACCTCGTGGTCCTGTTACTTAATCTATAAAATGAGGTTGAACTAAATAATCTCTGCGGGCCTTTCTAACCTTAAAATTCTATGATTGTCATAAAAGGCTATAAAAACAAATAATTCAATTAACAAGAATGTCTTAATCCCTTAACATTATCATTAAATTAATATTTTATTCTCTTAAAGAGCAATTAATTTATATACACAGTAGAAAAGGAAGTGTTCACATATCTTCATCTCTGGCCACAATTCAACTTCATCAACAGAGTCATTTTTTATGCAATGTGGATGATCTTCTTCCTAGTTAAATATAGGGACTTCCTCTTCCTTTCAAGAGACCATTGTCAGAGAGTCTCTTCTTCATTTAATAAATGAATTTATTGCCTAGATCTGGATAAATAGGTCACTCCTCTTACCCCAGTTTAATAGGATATGCTAAGATCTCTCAAAAAATATCTAATAAGACACTCTAGAGTCCACTTTGTAGATTACCAGCATGGGAGAACGTCTTCAATCTTTAAATACTTGACCTTGGCCTTCATGTGCTCTTGGGCCTCTGCATACCCATTCCCTTCAACTAACCCATGTTTTTAATGTTTTATCCTCCAGTTTTTGTTCCATCTCTTCCCTATTGCTTCTTTCTCTTCCCTCCTATGCCTAGATTCCACAAAGAAGCTTCCACAGTGACACACACAGGACTTCCCTCCATAAACCCTCCCTTAAGAGCAACACTTCTCCCATGTATATATTTTATCTATATATAAACATACCGAGATAAGGCGCTTTATATTGGAACTTAATGAAGGTAGCAAATTTATTTGTCTAGAATGTTTGAGTCCATAAACCAAAAGAATATTATTTGCAATGTACCTTATAGTCAAGTAAATTTTATAATAGACATAACAGTAGTGTCTTAGGCTGAGTTCTCTAGAGAAGCAGAACCAGTGAAGCACATATATGTATAGAGAGAGAGAGAGAAAAAAAGAGAGAGAGAAAGATTTATCTCAAGGAAATGGCTCACATGGTTGTGGAGGCTGACAAGTCCCAGGTCTGTGGGTCAGGCATCAGGCTGGAGGCTTCTCCTGACTCATGTAGCTGCAGTGGCTGATGAACCCAAGATCAGCAGGTCAGATGGCAGGCCACTGGCTCATAGGCTTTGGCAGCTGACAAATCCCAAGACTGGCAGGTAAGCTACTAACTCAAGTCCCAAGAACTGGAGGTCAGATGATGACGAGCTGGATGCAGGATTCAGAGTGAGAGCCCTGCTGAAACATCTATACACATATTGGATGCAGGCCACACCCTCAAGGAAATTGATTTTCAACTGATTGACTGCTAGTAGCAGATCTCACCATGGAGTTGATAACATCATTACATAACTGCCAAATTACATCATTACATAACTGCCAGACTACATCATAACTGCCAAACCACTGAGAATCATGGCCCAGTCAAGTTGACACACAACCTTAACCCTCACAACTAGGTTCTGATATCATTTTCTAGATGCCTCCAACATACCACCACCACCAGTTGCTGTCCAGTTAATCATAACTCATGGCTACCTGTAATATTCATTTAACAATGTGATATAGTCCAATATGGATTGTGATCTTTCTGTCCCAAGTTTCTCTTACCCAAATCTGCTTGTGCTAACACCAAGCCCCTTAATACAGAGTTCTCAGTATTTTCCTGATGTTCTTCCTTAAAGTATAATCATTAAGTGCAGGATCTTTATTAAGTGATTTCTACAGAAAGCTGTGCTTTACTTCAATATGCTCTGTAAACTCCTGTCTAGGGGCAGTTTCCAGCTGCTCTCTCCCCTTCTATTCTGAGAGGTCTCTGTCTATTGGCAGCTGCTTTCTCTTTTAGAATTAACATTCTCTATTTCTCTCTCTCTTTTGCTCTGGTGATGGAAGAGGGGTTTTTAGCCTCTTGTGATTAGAAGAGTCGCTTCCTGCTTAGAGTAAGAACTGGATCAGCTGTTGTACAGAAGCATGGATGCTATGATGCTTCTTTGCACAACAGTAGCTCAAGGCACTTTTTCTTAATTGCTTCATGCCCTACCTGTCAGGAAAGCAATGGAGGAGGATGCTACAATGAAAATAGTGCTAGGATAGAAATTTGAATGCAGAGCTATAGTTGGTTTGCCCATTTTCTAGCCATGCAATTTTGAAAAAAAAGATAAAACTTTTTGATCCTCAGCTTTTTTCTTTTCTCATTTGCAAAAATGAAATAATAATACATTGCTTTGCTTATCTCACATGACTATTATGAAGCTCAAATGAGATAATGTATGTGATGTGATTTGAAAACTATAAAGTGGAAGGGATTATTACTATCTGGAAAAATGCATATTCTTGAGCCTTTGGAAACAGCACAGTTATGTTATGTAAATTAACATTGACTTTGTGTTCATATTTTCTCACCTGACTAGCCAAATGAAAAAGACATTTATTTCTCATGGAAATC
This sequence comes from Trichechus manatus latirostris, assembly GCF_000243295.1. Lineage (NCBI taxonomy): Eukaryota > Metazoa > Chordata > Mammalia > Sirenia > Trichechidae > Trichechus > Trichechus manatus. The sequence goes on from NW_004443953.1 coordinate 1,048,541, forward strand.
CCAAGAGATATTAACCAATCTTCCTTCAGTATATTTTATATAATTCTAAGAATTAATAGACAACATTTAGAGTAATCACAGATACAAGACTGCACAAATCAAATCATAATCATTTTCATTTTGCACTGATAGTTTCCAAGAGTAGAGAGGACCTTTGCTGTTCATGACTTATTTGAACAGCTTTCAAACCTCCAAGTAATTTTTTCTTGAGTTATGTAACTTTGAAATTATTATATTGACTTAGAGAAGGAAATTGCATGACCTTCATTAAAGGTGATAACTATTATTAATATTGTAATGCTCGAATTACTCTATACTGTTCAAATGAATCAGCCTACTGCATGGTTGTTTGGATTTTTAAATGTTTATGTGAGTTAAAATTTTATTAGGGGATGTTATTTTGCTTATATTTTTTCTTTTGTAAACCAAATCATAATAGTTGCATTAATATTGCTTAATATTATATCTTTATTATTAGCAATTAGATTCTGCACTATTTCTCAATGTGCAGCAAATAAGATTTTGAAAAGGGAAATAAAGATATTAAATCAATACTTCAAAATATCAACATTTCTTATCACGTTTTGACTGTCGAAGTAATGCTCTGTCTTTATTTTCTCTATTTCAATCAGAACACTAAATATATTTAAGAACATTTGAGCATTTTCTCTCAATCTTCACGTTTTTTATTGTTTTATTGTTGTTTGCTATTTTGAAGTATTAATGTCATTTGTTGAGTCCTTTCTTTGTGCCTGGCAGCAGATACCAGGTGCTGCTGTAGGAAGTCAAAACGGGATTCCCTTCCAATGGAGAGAGTAGATAATAAACACATGCACAAATAATTCTACAAAATAATTTCACATGGTAATAACTTCTGTAGTAACAAAACTGGAGTATAAGACTAGGAATGGCTGAGTTAGAAGAGGGAGGGAAAGTTGCTTTAAATTGGGTGATCAAGGAAGCTCTCTTTCAGGAGGTGACAGTTGAGCTGAGCTCTGAATTTTTAGAAAAGGCCAACCTTTTGAAGAACTAGAGCAAGGACATTCTAAGTAGAGTATGAAGAGGCCCAGATGAGAGAATGAACTTGGCAAAGATCTATTTGGTGGAAGTGTGATGAATGGTTAGACAGGGAGAATGAGGCCAAATCAAGCAGAGTCTTGTAGGCAAAGACAGTGAGTTTAGATCTCATTCTAATTGCCCTGAGAAACCACTGGACAGATTTAAGCAGAGTAATAACATAATGTGACTTACATTTTTGAAAGTTTGCTCTGGCATGTGAATAATAAGCCATGTGAAATCCAATGATGGAAACTAGAAAATGAGTTAGGAGGCTGTTGCAGTATCCTAGGTGAAAGAAGGTGGTAGCAAACAAGGTGGTTGGTGTTCATTGGAAATGGTCAGATTTAGGATATGTCAGAAGTATACCCAACAATCTTGCTGTTGGATTGGATGTGGGAGCTGATAGAGAGGAATCAATTTTGCTTTTTATTTTTCTGGTATGAACATCTAGGTATCATTGACCATGATTTAGGAAACCTAAAAGGAGAAGTAGTTTTGAGGTAGGGTAGTTTTGGGGCTAGAGTTAAATCAAGAATTTTGTTTTGAACTTGATAATTTTGAGTTGCCTATTGGGTGCCAAAGTAGAGATGCTAAGAAGTCATTTGGGTACTGTATTTATTCTAGAATATGAACTGCTTATCCTAATGAAAGAGACTATTAAGTTGGGTCAGCTAATCATTAGAAAGAGAATTAACATTTTTGAACAACTAAGAGCTTTAGGTATGATAATTTAGAAAATCCTTATATCAATACTGTGAAATAGTCATTATTTCTTAAAATTTTAAAGTGAAAAAAATTGTCTATTGGAGAACTTAAACTCAGGTGTATTAGACTCCAAACTTCATGCACTTTTCAGTAAAACCCATTGACTTCTAGGTATTATTTTTATTTGCATTCCTACCACCGATTTAACAGACACTTGAAAATTCTAAATAAATCCTTTTCTTTTTGCATGATGAATCTACTATGCTATGATAAAACTACTGTTTCTGTCATTTTCACAAACTAACTGACAGAATATTTTCAAGTTTCCCTGTACTTTCCTCAGCCTTGCATCTTAAAACCAGTTCACTAAACACAATAACTACTATGGTATCTAAGAAATACAACCATCAAAATAAAGCTAATTTATGAACATAAAAGTTGAAGTTTATATTATAGAAAACAACATTGAATGTGACCTTAGAAGGCATTTTTCTTCTCACCCACCTGTTTAGGAATTTGTTCTGTGGTATTCTTTAACAAGTAATCATTTAACTCTCCCCACGAATGCTTCCAGTGAGAGGGAACTTAGGATGTGGGAAAACAAGAAAGTTGGACTAAGTATCTGTAAGATTTTTTTCAATCTTTGAGTTTTGTTCAATTCACTATTAAATAGCAGTATTTATTAGAATGAACTTTGTCTTGCCCAGACCACAATTTTAATTAATGATGTATTTAATATCTATTTTTATAGCTAGTCTGCAACCTTCATGTATGAAGACCAGGGCAGTGTTTTGTTCTTGTTTTTGCTTCCCCTGCCCCCCCCCCCACAGTATTTCCTGCATCTAGCAGAGGTCTTGTGTTTGTGGACACATGCATGTGTAGTTAAAGAATGAAAACATGGATAGGAATAATGAGCACCAACTTCTGGGCAGGGGCTACCAGTGGAAGGAAAAAAAAAATGAAATTAGAGAATCTTGCAAATGGGCTTGAGATGTAATTATGTTTAATTAAAAAGAAAATAAAAGAAAGGAAGGAAGGAGAAGAGGGAGGGAAGAAAGAAGGGAGGAGACTAAAGCAAATATAGTATACTATTAATTGTTGAATATAGATGGTGAATCCTTGGACTTACAATTTTTTGTACAGTTTTTTTTTTTAAATCATTGAAATATTTTATCACAAATAAGAGAAAAGGAATATATGGTCTTTGGGGTTAAATCTTCTTTACTAAAATACTGCATTTTACATTACTATGTAAAAGGTCAAATCAATATTTAAAAGTACCTCTAAAACGGCTCTAAGTCCATAAAACAAATTTATCTTTACTGATATTATTCAAAGATATATCTTATTTTCAGTTCTTAGTAAATTGTGACCTTCTAGAATGGAATTACTTTTATGTTTTACCTGCTGCCCAACAGGGAAAGCTTTTAAAGTCTCAGCACTTTATGTATTACTGTGTTCTAAAGAGGGATTGGTTCAGAATGGAGAGGACATGTACTGGTGTATACTTTGCATTCACCTGGTAAATTGTACTATTCATTCACCAAATGGAAGGGTCTTAGGATTTGGTTGAACAAGAGGCAAAATGGATTATGACAATGCAAGCCATAGCTCACTGTAGCTCTTAACCACTGTGCCACCAGAGCTCCAAACAAACTGTAGTGTTTCTGAAATACAGTAAACTTCAAGATCAAATGAAGTCATATTCAAATATAAGAATTTAATTTTATTCTGAAGTCCATATAGTTGGTATTTCGAATTGTTGTCTTCTTATTATGGCACAGAACATTTATTATGATAATCTTTATTATGGGTATGTGACTGGGGTTATATCATGAGTTTTGATGATGCTAATTCTAATTCCTACTTCATTTCCTCTGACTCTATTACTCTAATTGGTTTCTTTCCTTGAGTACATTATGGCCTGGGTCAATATGCATCTATGTTTAGGATACTATTTTGTTTGAGAATGTTTTAAAGTGATCCAAAATAACTTGGAGGCAACATATCGTTTTAAATTAAAAAAAAAAATAAAAAAATCTGGTTACCAGAAACAGTTATCTAGAAACAGCTCAACTTTGTTGCTATTTTCCCTGCCAGTAGAACAGAGCACCCTTCTTTAGCAGAGAGCTATCATATATCCAGTTTAGATTAACTTGCATATTTTCTATTATAGCTATACACACTACCCTTGTGGGAGGCAGTAAGGAAGGGAAGGGAGGCTACAAAAAAAAGAGGACCTTGTCTTCCGGAGATACGTTTATTTTAAAAGTAACACAAAATTGCATAGATCATTCTGACATTTTACTTGGAAATCTAAAGTTTATACTTATTTTGCTGCTCCTAACCATTAACAGACTAATCAGTCTGTTTATATAAAACCCATTAATCCTTTATGGGTAGTATAGAAACTTTATATTACGTGTTGTAATTTTTTTAAAATTGGAAAGATCATAGAAAAACAGCAATGATTTTTTCGTATTAATTTTACATAATGAATGCGTAAGTCTATACTTTATTGTTGAATGATCACATATTACTGGTAAAGCAGTCTTAAAATTATTTAACATGTGTTGTGAGTATACTACACATTGTGAGTACAGAATATTTCACTTTCATCCTACATTATTTTCCTTATGTTGTGAGAAAAGAACAATAGAAACTTGTTGGCATTGAAAAGCGAAATGGCTAATTGGCATGTACAATGAAGTTTTCCCCCTTAGGTTTTTTTTTTTCCTTGAGTCATTCACTGTTGATAAAATATCAACTTTTTAGTTTACGATCTCTGACCTTAAAGCAGACTTAAGGAAACCTTTTTACTTTTTTTTTTTTTTTTTTTTGCTGGAGATTCACTTGCTCAGTAAATATGGTTGATGAAAGAGTTCCTGGCAATCCATAAAGAAACAGGCCATGGGGATTCTCATTAATCTTCTAATAGTTTCTGCTGTCGACCCTCTCTAAAGTTCCTTGTGTTGGAAAGTATTTGTGGTAAAGCAAGAGCACTTTTGCTTTTCACTAAGCAATGTCATCCAGCCAGATCCCAACAAAAGCCACGGCTCCCTTTCAAATAGTTTCAGCCTCAGCTGTATTGTTGGCTGGCATTCTGAGCCTTTAAAGGGAGATACTATTTGTTTAACTGTGCTTCACAATACAAACAAGCCGAGGAAATACAACTCCTCTGGTCTGTTATGTCTGTTGGTAGTAATACGGTTTTAATCTTAGTGACTGCAAAATTACTTTGCAAACAGATGTTAGGCTTTTTTTTGTTTGTTTATTTGTTTGTTTAAGTTCATAAATATCTTAAAAAAAAAACTGTACCTTGATAACATAGCCAAGCTTAGAGTTGTACGACTAAAGAGAATATCTTATGGTAGTTGGCAAAAACTAATTTTGAGCACCCAAGTGGTGCAAATAGTTAATGTGCTATGCTGCTAACCAACAAGTCAGAGAATGAAGCCCACCCAGAGGTGCCTTGGAAGAGAGGTCTGGTGATCTACTTCGGAAAAAATTAGCTATTGAAAACCCTATGGAACACAGTTCTACACCAATACATGGCGTTGCTTTAAGTTGGAATTGACTCAACAGCAACTGGTTTTTTAAATCAACGCAAAAAAAAAAAAAAAAAACCACCAAACCTGTTGCCTTCGAGTCTATTCCGACTCATATAGGACATATTCCAACCCTATAGGACACAGTAGAACTGCCCCATAGAGTTTCCAAGAAGCACCTGGTGAATTTGACCTGGTGAATTTGAACTGGTGACCCCTTGGTTAGCAGCTGTAGCTCTTAACCACTATGCCACCGGGGTTCTTCCTATATTGTAAATCCAGAGGAAGTGCAAGCCAACACTTGGTCACTGGATAAGATGAGGATAAGGGGTCTCTTGCTTCACTAACCATCGCATTTTTCTCAAGGAGGCATAATAATTTTGGAAGTCACATGAAGAAAATATTTACTGTTTAAAGTCTAGATGTTATTTTGAAAATCTCTCCAAGAGGAAATGTGACTCAAAAATACCAAAATATATTACTTCAATTACACTCTAGCAGTGTTTTGGGGAAATTTCTGTGTAGACTCACATGTGGATCATTGCTTTTGCATATATATCTAGCTCCCCCTATCCCCAAGCAGGTTGCTCATAGCATGATGTTGCCACTATAAAAACGCATTAGCCTTCCCCACACTCTGTCCTCTGTTATTCTAGTAAAATGGCTATTACATAAGAGGCAGCATATAAAATTTTAAACATAATTTTCTAATGACTTTGCTGGGGTGTAATAGGAGTGCATTGGTCCAGAGGCATACTTTGAGAAACTTGTATGTTGCTAGCTGTATTTCTGATAGACACAGACTGTACTGTAATCTACTGATAGGTACAACATATGTTCTATTAATGATCAAATGTCGTAGAGGTTACCATTAATTGCCATCTAATAAGTATTTTGGAGCTCTGGTGATGCAGTGGTTAATTGCTCAGCTTCTAACCAAAAGTTTGGCAGTTCGAATTCACCAGTCACTCCTGGGAAACCCTATGGGGCAGTTCTACTCTCCTATAAGATTGCTATGAGTCAGAATCGACTCGATGGCAATGGGTTTGGTTTTTGGTTTTAACAAGGTATGTTATTTATAAACGTTGTGAATCTAGCCAAAATACTTACTTTCTCTATGTCTCACTTTTCTCTTCTATAAACTATTGAGCAATAATGACATTTTAAAATGCTTAGTATTTAAAATAGTGCCTGATACATAACAACCACTCACTTAATATTAGCTATTATTTTTATTATTTTATCTTATTATTTCATAATTAATTTTTTAAATCAGGAACTTTAAAAAATATTCTATTGTGGAGTGATATTGAGTCTTGTGAAAAAGTACATTTAAATATCAGGCAATACACTTTTAAATTAAAAAAGCTAAAATACTAAAATTCATTTATAGATCACAAAATTTCTGCTGTGATGGACTTTTGCATCACTACATATTCATTTACCTTGTTTGCTATGTAAAGCTGTCCCATTACATGCTGAAACACAGCTAGGAATAGGAATAGTTAAAGCAATACTGCATAAAATAATCATTTCTCAAGAGACACAATCCACACACCTACTGTACATTTTTGGAATGTGCTTTAAGTCACTCTTTGAAAGTAGTATAATAAAGTGCACATCAGGAATGGGAATGAGTCCATTCTCACCATCTGTTCGTAATTTTTTTGAGCTGGAGACTCTGTGTATTATTAAACCACTGTGTAAAATGTAAAAATGGCATTAGAAATCTGAGTTAAATCCAGGAGAGTTCAGAGAACTTAAGGTTATTTGAAAAAAGATCGATAGCTGCATTAAAGTGATGGGAAAAATAAAGCAAGCCCCTTATTCTTAGATAACCATGAATTTCATTTTCTGAACTTCCTGCAAGTTTAAAGTTCTTCCAAATATATTGTTAGTCAAATTGTGTGTATGTATTTCATTTCTATACAAAACATACACAGTTTTGTACCTTGCTTTATCTTCATTTTAGCTAATAAAAATTTTAATGTATCTTCTAACCTCCAAATTACAAACTTTTGAGAGCTTACATGATCCCATGGGAGAATTTTAGTGACTCTCTGAAAACCTTACAATTTCAGACTTTTTCCTCCACAAGTGGTAAAGTGATTGGATTTACCTTCCCCAGGGAATGTGAACACCAATGTTTATATTACTTCTTTGTGACATCCTTGGCAACTCCCAGAATCTTCTCCAAAACTGCCTACATTAAGATCTGATCCTAGGCATATGCAGGTTTTCTATTGTATTTGAAAAGATGCAAAAGTCTGCTTGGCTTCAAAATATTTCCATCCTTAGTCCTGCCAATGTACTAGAAATTTCCCCATCATCACTACTCTACATTAAGATTAAAATAAATGATTAAAATGCAAATGTTCTCTGGCTTAGATGCACTTAACATTTATTAAGCATTTACACTGAGACAAGCATTGAAGTAAGTGGGTTCACATGCATGTAAAGGGTTCAGCATGTGAGAAGGTCTGCACTTCATTAGCCCCAATCAAGTGAGTCAAATGAACATTCAACTATGTGGAGGATGCCCTGCTCACTTTCTAAGGCAGTAAAGGCCCAGTTAATTAATATACTCATAAGGTGATTAATTAATATACTCATGATAATGCTTGGAAACATTTTACTGCCTGATTAGGTGGCAATTGCCCCCAGTCTGCCCCCAAATTCCTCCCTGGGAGAGTAGACTAATGACTTGTTCCCATTCTTTTATGCACTCCTATCACACTGGTTCCTAAGGAATGCAGGTGTCTTAGCCCCTGTTTGACTGGGCTTATGTTTCTATCCTGTTTAGCTCTAGTCACTTCCCAGGGACTGAACCCTGAATGTGTGTCGCCTCATGATCTTGTTAAATTTTCTGATATGTCTCCTGGACTGACATGAATCTTTTCTGATGTGTTCACTGTCTCTGCTTTGCTCTGCCATTGCTGCTCTGCTACCATATTCCTATTCCTTTCTGAACCTAATCTCAGGAGTTTGGCCTGGACCTGGATTAATTATCCTTGCCTATTTCCAGGATCATCCTCCACGAAACTTCCCTTAACCGACTTTCTACATCATCTTGGTTCCCTACTTAGGCTGATTCTTCTTCCACCCTGGTTCAGTCCTCCTTTTTGCCCTTTACCCACATTACAGCCAATGCATGTTTGACTCCCAGGCTAAACTTAAACACTGAATATGTATGCTCCAATACTCATGGATATGAGAACCCTCTTTCCTCCCCCTAGAGTGCTTTGACATTTTCTTTTCATTCCCCATTCATAATCTATCTCAGTATAGGAAATGTACTCTTACATTTACACATACATGTACTTCTACATCTACATCAGCATTTACATCTGTAGATTTCTCTCCATCTCATCTCATACACATAACACAATCCATCCAATTTTTCATTCTGCCATTCAGTCTAGTGTTGAGTCAGTAATAAAAATAAAAAAACTTGACAAATAAAAGGGGAAACAAAAAGCTCAGCAATCACGTAATAATAATAATAAAAAGGAGAAAAATGAATTCATTATGGAGTTCTTACAACATGCAATCTTGTTTTTTTAAATGCTTTACATTTGTTTTCATGTATAATCCTAACAACCCTATAAATTTCATAATATTATTTATATCAAAAGGAATTTGTAGCACAAGTTATGAGACAAAATTAATGTTGACCTGGGTGAGAGCAATGGAATAGAAGAGGGAGAAATAACTCTCAAGGTTAACCTTCTGCTTTGCTTGTAATAAGTCCAGCTGTTCTCGTCTCATCTTGCATCCTTACCGCCTTCCTTACCTCCTTCTGCGCTTTGTCCAGGGACCTTGACTTTCAGCCCTAACAGAGAAAAAAATGCTCAGATATGTATGCTGAGAATGATTTTCCTCTACAAAAGTGGGTGGGAATTATTTCCATCATTTTTGTAGACAAATCCACCATTAGCACTTATAGAGGGATATTATTCTTATTTTTATTTTTCATGAGTCAGGTAAAGTCAAGAAAGTCATTAGAAAGAGGTTCATTATTCTTTGTTGCCTTCTTTCTTAGCAACAGCATTTTAATAAAACCTGTAAAATGTCGTGTGCTTGGTTTAGGGGTAGAGAATGTATAGACAGTGGAGTTATCTTCTATCCCATAGTGAGTCAGAAGGTATAGGAGACTTGGTTGGAAAAGTAGATACAAAGAATGCCTGGCAGTTAAAAACCTTGAGTTCTTAAGAAAAGAAAGAGAGAAAGGGAGAGGGGGGAGAGAGACATAAGGAGAAGAAGAGGGAGAGAAAGATAGATGATGGAAGACTTTCAAGTCCTTGGAAACTATCCCCAAGAAAGGACACTGACAAGAGGTCTTGGACCCTCAGTCCCTCAGTCGCCAATCCCACTTGAGCCAAATTATGAGACTTAGATTAGCATTTTAGAGTCTTCTCTTGCCACAAAGCTGTTTAGGGGAAATTTGTATTCTGAATTTCTGAATTTTCCTCTGCACACGTTTCTCCATGACACAATGTTGCTTAGTTGTTGATTACTTCCTAGGGTATTATTACACAACTGACTAGAGTGCATAAGTATTTTCTGGGCCGGAGTGGTTAACATTTATTGAGTACTTACTTTATATGCCCTTTACAAGCATGAGTTTATGTAATCTACACAACAATCCTGATAGAGTAAGTACTTTTATCCCCCTTTTTAATGATGAAGAAACTTAGTTTAGAGAGTTTAAATAGTTTGTCTAAGGTCACAGTCAGCTTGGGGCATACTTTTTATTCAAAGGCCCTCTGTTCTTTATTACTATACCAGTAGCTCTTCATTTTTCCCACAGCACAGTTTTGAATACTAGAATTTTTGATGCACACTTGAAGAGATTAAAAGACTCAAAATAACACTAAACAGGTTAGCAATAATTACAATGCAGTCACTACTACAGTATAATGATGTTTCACAGCGTCTATAAAAATATCCACTGTGGTCTAGCACAGCCTGCTGTTAGAGTTGGACTGTTTAGTGTCCATGTAAACAAGCGCTGTTATATCTTCCCCAGGGAGAGTTCTTACACGTTATGCTTAACCTAAGCTTGTCTGTCACTTGCTTAACATTAAACTCTGCTTAACTCTGACTTGGAGCATCTTGTACCCTCCTCTGAACCACAGTGAGAACTCTCTCAGCTTAAGGTTCTCTCAATAGACACTGTTTAATATTACGTGTACTCTGTTTTAGCAAGAATTGAATTGTATGCATTTATCCAAATATGCCCGTGCATTACAGCCTCCAAATACATTTTATTTCAGTAGCAGACACAGTAAGTGAGAATTCGGTTGGGCAGAGAAAGGGCATGGAAGACTTGACAGAAGCAGTGACCATGGATCAGGTTTTGAAGAATGAATTTTATCAGATGAGGGGAGGAAGGAAGGATATTTCACAGCTTTGAAAATGACCCAGAGAAGACAATAATCATGCATTGTTTAGAATTGCTCAGTGGATTTATATGGGGTGGATATTAAAATGCAGGTTAGAAAGTAGCAGGGGGTGAGACTGAAAAGTCAGGTAAATGGCAAAATCTTTAAAAAGATTTTAAATAGGATGACAATATAATTTTTTGAACCTGTAACATTTTTGAGCATGAAAAGCAGTGCTGTAAATAATTACACTGCAATAACAGGTATAAACTGAAACTTTTCCAAACCAAACAGGATGTATGGTCACCTAGTCATAAAGGACCTAGAAGGCCATGATAGGGAACTAATTGAGATATTTAGTAACAGGCAGATTTTTTTAGAATACTTATTTTTTGTAGGTGACTCTAGGGTACACATGCACCTCTGGTCCCACCAGATACTTATATGCTTATCAAGAGTCATTGTGTTTGTTCTCAAACTTGCTTATAGCAGTTGTAAATAAAATTGTAATTATGTAATATAATTACATATTGCAAAGGTAATGAAAGATACATGTGAAAAAAGAGTTGTGTCTATGAATACTAAATCAAATGTTTTGGAAGGACTCGATAATAACCAGCCACCTAAAAAAAGTCCATAAATTTATGTATAAATTAGAAGTAACAAAATATTTGAAAATGAAAAAAAATATTAAAGAAGGATTTTAAACTCTTCAGAAAAGTCTTCACTCTACCTCAAAGAAACAAGGACTAGAAATTATAAATAATAAGTTTTGGCTCCGTCAGTAGACCTATATTTAAAAAAAACATTACATCAAAAATATATGATCATTTATATGTTTAAGTTAAAATAAAATGTTTAATCTATGCATTATAAGTTTTTGGCTCTGGAACAAACGTACTTTTTATATTTTATTCCAATTTATGTATTTGGGGCTTACTATTTTTTTTGTAGTATGTTTTTTTATTAATTATTCCATTCACTATATTTCACTACTCTAGATTATAAACCCATTGGCAGCAGGGAGTGTTTAATAATTCTTTGTACCTTCACTGAGCTCACCTTGTGGTCTTAAAATATTAATAGTCTTGCAGGTGGTATGGTAATGGTGGTAGAGGTGGTGGCAGTGGTTGAATGACATGCTAGATTTGAAGAACAAAAAGGAATCTTAGAAATTGTGCTATTTAATGTACTCATTATACAGATAAGTATATTGAGACTCAAAGAATTTAAGTGATTTTATTATTGTCACACACATAGCTAACTGTTGATGTTTAATAAAGGATTAATAACTGGATATTTTTGGCATTAGCTAGTTTAAGGATTCAAATATGCTTGGAACGAGTATTAAAAATAAAAATATTCTTCTATGTCCTAGTCTCCCTTTCTCTAACATCACCCCAAATTCTCTCTTTTTCTGTGGTTCTAAACTCGCATAGACCTTCATACAGTCTATGTGCTCATTTTCACCATGTCAACCATTCCTCAACTCTTCTTGCTCAAATACCCCCAGGGATTAACATAAAAAATAATATTCTGGCTACATCTTAATAAATATTGTAAGTAAATGCAAAATAGCCCATGTCAATGTGCATGGTCTATTTCGCATTTACTTACAATATTTATTTGGGAAAAAAAGTAATGGACTTTATGTATCACTGTAGAGAGAACTATCACCTATATGGGGAACTTGTGATATATGGCCAAGATACTGGTAGGAGTCCAGGGTCGCAACTCTACTCTGCCTTAAATTATTCACAGATGAGAATGACTGTGGAGGAAAGACAGAGCCTTCATCCCAAGTGGATCCAAAGAGAACTTCCTTGAATTAAATGTGGAGAGCTATATATACCTGGACATTGCTATAATATGGGGAAAGTTGCTATTATATTTTACAGCTTCTTTAAAAAAAATGCTTCATTAAGATATTCTCTTAAGATTGTGCATTGATAGCTCCTTTAAAAGAGAAGTAGACAACTGTTTAAGAGTGTAGGATAATACCTAGGAAAAGAATAAAACTAAAGGTGCAAAATTTTATATATGGGGAGTGGGTGTATATGTGTGCCTGTAAGCTATGTAAAAACATACACATAACTAACACTGTTCTTGTTGTTAGGTGCCATCGAGAAAATAAACAAACAAAAAAAGTAATAGATATTGGAAATAATAATCCAAAGTACCAAAATAATTGTATGTGAGTGGGTTACTATCAGTGATTTTTCCTTCTCTGCTTTGTAGTTTTAAATATTTTTGACATTGGCTTACATTACTTTTATATTTAAAAAATTATGTAAACATTTTTCATTATCCTGGGTAGGAAAAAAAAAATGCCAGCTTAGGATATTTACCACATAAGTAGAGAGCTCTGGCAACCTTTACAGCTTTAGCCTGTCAGAACAGCTTTGACATTAAGGACTAAGATTAACCAGTGTTCCTGCTTATGACCTATTATGTTCCTCTGTTCATTGTAGATGTTGTACTCTGTTCCGTGTTTGTGGAACATTCCTAAATGGAATTTCTGCTTTGGTTCTGTCACTAAACAAACTTATGACCCCATAACCATATACAGTCTCAGTTGTTCATTTATAGAGTGATAGAAGTAGACTACCTTGCATAAGAACCATTCCATGTCAACATTATATAGTTATATTTTTAGACAATGGGTACTGTGATTTTTAAAAGAGCATCAGCATGTTTCTCCAGAATATTCTGCATAGATGATTGTTAATCTTCAGTTTGAACATCTCTTGTTAGAGGTAAATTTGAATGTGTCCATAATATTTATTGGATGCTCAAATTCTTGTAATATTGTTAATGAAAACTTTGTAATTTTCAAAATGTTCCTGGTTACCTTGAACTTCTGAAATATGATCACATGTATTTTACATTGTGCTGTTCATTTCTCTTTCCCAGAGCTTTGAAAATTATTTGACTTTCTCCACCTCACGTTGTTGTTGTTGTTAGGTGTCCTTGAGTTCGTTCCGACTCATAGTGACAACAGAACAAAACACTACCAGGTCCTTCACCATTCTCACAATCATTGTTATTATTGAGCCCATTGTTGCAGCCACTGTATCTATCCATCTAGTTGAAGGTCTTCTTCTTTTTCCCTGACCCTCTACCAAACATGATATACTTCTCCAGGCATTGGTCCCTCCTGATAACATGTCCAAAGTATGTGACATAAGTCTCACCATACTCACTTCTAATGAACATTCTGGTTGTACTTCATCCAAGACAGATCTGTTTGTTCTTCTGGCAGTCCATGGTATATTCAATATTCTTCGCCAACACCACAATTCAAAGGCATCAATTCTTGTTGGGTTGTCCTTATTCACTGCCCAGCTTTCACATGCATATGAGGCGATTGAAAATATCACGGCTTGGGACAGGCACACCTTAGTCCTTAAAGTGACATCTTTGCTTTTTAACACTTTAAAGAGGTCTTTTGCAGCAGATTTGCCTAATGCAGTGCGTCCTTTGATTTCTTGACTGCTGCTTCCATGAGCATTAATTGTGGATCCAAGTAAAATGAAATCCTTGACAACTTCAATATTTTCTCCATTTATCATGATGTTGCTTATTGGTCCAGTTGTGAGGATTTTTTTTTTTTTAATGTTAAGGTGTAATCCATACTGAAGGCTATGGTTTTTGATCTTCATCAGTAAGCCCTTCAAGTCGTCTTCACTTTCAGCAGGCAAGGTTTTATCATCTGCATATGGCAGGTTGTTGATGAGAATCCTTCCAACTCTGATGCTACATTCTTCTTCATATAGTCCAGCTTCTCCGATTATTTGCTCAGTATACAAAATGAATAAGTATGGTGAAAGAATACAGGCCTGACTCAAACTTTCTTAACTTTAATCTATGCAATATCCCCTTATTCTGTTCCAATGACTGCTTCTTGGTCTAAGTAGAGGTTCCTCATAAGCATAATTAAGTGTTCTGGAATTCCCATTCTTCACAATGTTATCCATAATTTGTTATGATCCACATAGTCGGATGCCTTTGCATAGTCAATAAAACACAAGTAAACATTTTCTTGTATTCTCTGCTTTCAGCCATAATCCATCTGACATCAGCAATTATATCCTTTGTTCCTAGTCCTCTTCTGAATCTGACTTGAATTTCTGCAGTTCCCTGTTGATGTCCTGCTGCAACCGCTTTTCAATGATCTTCAGCAAAAATTTACTTGCGTGTGATATTAATGATATTGTTCGATAATTTCCACATTGGGTTGGATCACCTGTCTTTGGAATGGGTACAAACATGGATCTCTTTCAGTCAGTTGGCCAGGTAGCTGTCTTCTAAATTTCTTGGCATAGATGAGTTGGCACTTCCAGCACTGCATCCATTTGTTGAAATATCTCAATTGGTATTCCATCAATTCCAGGAGACTTGTTTTTTGCCAATGCCTTCAGAGCAGCTTGGGCTTCTTCCTTCAGTACCATCCATTCCTGATCATATGCTACCTCCTGAAATGGTTGAACATCAACCAATTCTTTTTGGTACAGTGACTCCGTGTATTCCTTCCATCTTCTTTTAATGCTTCCTGCGTTAATATTTTGCCCATAGAATCCTTCACTATTGCAACTTGAGGCTTGAATTTTTTCTTCAGTTCTTTCAGCTTGAGAAGTGCCTAGTGTGTTCTTCCTATTTGGTTTTCTATCTCCAGTTCTTTGCACGTGTCATTATAATACTTTGTCTTCTCGAGCTGCCCTTTGAAATCTTCTGTTCAGTCCTTTTACTTCATTGTTTCTTCCTTTTGCTTCAGCTACTCTACATTCAAGAGCAAGTTTCAGAGTCTCTTCTGACATCCACTTTGGTCTTTAATTTCTTTTCTGTCTTTTTAATGACCTCTTGCTTTCTTCTTGTAAGATGTCCTTGATATCATTCCACAACTCAGCTGGTCTTTGGTCATTAATGTTCAATGCGTCAAATCTATGCTTGAAATGGTCTCTAAATTCAGGTGGGATATACTCAAGGTCATACTTTGGCTCTCATGGACTTCAACTTGAACTTGCAAACAAGCAATTGATGATCTGTTCCACAGTCAACCCCTGGCCTTGTTCTGGCTGATAATATTGTACTTTTCCATCATCTCTTTCCACAAATGTAGTCGATTTGAGTCCTATATATTCCATCTGGCAAGGTCCATGTGTATAGTCACTGTTTATGTTGGTGAAAAAAAGGTATTTTGCAATGAAGAAGTCATTGGTCTTGCAAAATTCTATCATGTGATCTCCCACATCGTTTGTATCACCAAGGCCATATTTTCCAAATACCAATCCTTCTTCTTTGTTTCCAGCTTTTGGGTTCCAATCACAGTAATTATCAATGCATCTTGATTGCATGTTCCATCAATTTCAGACTGCAGAAGTTGATAAAAATCTTCAATTTCCTCATCTTTGGCCTCATTAGTAGGTGTGTAAATTTGAATAATAGTCGTATTAACTTGTCTTCCTTGTAGGCATATGGATATTATCCTATCACTGACAGCGTTATACTTCAGGGTAGATCTTGAAACATTTTTTTTCACAATGAATGTGAAGCCATTCCTCTTCAGTTTGTCATTCCCAGCATAGTAGACCGTATGATTGTCTGATTCAAAATGGCCAATGCCAGTCCATTTCAGCTAATTCCTAGGATGTTGATCTTTCTGTGTTCCACTTCATTTTTGACGACTTCCAATTTTCCTAAATTCATACTTCGTACGTTCCACATTCTGATTATTAATGGATATTTGCAGCTGTTTCTTCTCATTTTGAGTCATGTCACATCAGCAGATGAAGGTCCCGAAAGCTTGCCTCTATCCATGTCAGTAAGGTCAACTCTACTTTGAGGAGTTAGCTCCTCCCTAGTCGTTCTGAGTGCATTCCAACCTGAGGAGCTCATCTTCCAGCACTATATCAGACAATGTTCCACTCCTATTCATAAAGTTTTCATGGCCTAATTTTTTCAGAAGTAGACTGCCAAGTCTTTCTTCCTAGTCTGTCTTAGCCCAGCAGCTGTGCTGAAACCTGTCCACCAAGGGTAATCCTGCTGGTATTTGAAATACCCATGGCAAAACTTCCAGTATTACAGCAACAGGCAAGCTGCCACAGTACAACAAACTGACAGACACATGGTGACCTCTAACTCATAATAACTTTAAAATATTTGAAAACTCTTATGTATACTTTTCTCTTTTAAAAATTTTCTCTTTTCTGAGATATAGTTTTTCTGATCCTACTTCGTTTTTGTCACTCCTTTCTGGGTATATGCTGGCTTGGATTTCATTACTTTAAACTATATTCCATGGAATGGAATACAAATACAGAAACAAGTTCCTAAGTGCGGGGACACAGCAGATACTTACAGTGAATATTCGTGCTAGACACCAGCTGGGGTCTTTCCAGGCTCTGGGAACGTGACTCTGCCTCCTAGCCCTGTACAGGGCCAAAGATGTTTGATTCAAGGCATAAGCCACCTCTAACAGACCAACCAGCAATTTTCTTTGGGAATTTAAACCTCCCAGAAGTTCTAGGAGTCACAGCACCTGAATCACTTCAATAACAAAACCCTGGAGTTTCCTAAATTTATGTTGTTGACTCCTGAGAACCTCTCAATTTTCCACTTTTTTTCAGCACTTCTTTTGATTCTGGATTCTACTGTTGCATCCTTTCTTCTACCCCCTTTTTTTCTTTTGACTGAAGATTGAGCCTTACAGTTTGTGCCATATTTACAGCCACAGAAAGCAGATTGAGAAAAAATAAAAATCAAAGAAGTAAGAGGGAAAAAGGATAATACTGTATCATGAAGGGCAGTTGAAGACAAAATTTCAAGTAGGAAAAATGGTCAATAATGGCGACATTGTCAAAGTGAATGTGAGCACTTACGGCAAGTGTGCTTATTTTGGCAATTAATAGATTATTGTTGAACTTAGAAAATGAGGTTTCAAGGAACAAAAGCCAAACTGTAAATATTTAAATAGTGAAGTAAGTAGAAAGGAAATAAAAGAATTTTTGAGATGTCTGGTATAAAATAAATATGATTTTAGCTTGATGAGTAAGTGAATCAAGATAGAGTTTTTCTGCTCACTAAGTTGCAGGTTTATGGCTATATTTGGGGAAGTTGGGGAGAAAAAAGTAATATAGTATTGAATAACTGAAAATATCTTAAGAACTAGGATATCACAGAATTAATAACTCAGTGATAAACTTTCCTTGGGAAGGGAGACTTAAAAGAGAAGGGAGGGATGGTGAAGTTGTTTTTGAAGTGATGAAGCTAGTGGTCAAGGCAGCTACTATCGACAGTATGTTGATAACTTCATTATGACACAGGACCTGCTACATAATGTGGGGCACAGAGCAAAATAAAAATGCAGAACCCTGATTCAAAAATTGTTGAGAATTTCAAAATAGTGACAGCAGAAGTTTAAACCAAGTGTGGGGCCCTACTGAGTTCAAGGTCCTGTGTGATTTTACCAGTTGCACACTCAAAAAGCTCTGCTAAGACATTATGGTTCCACTAACCATGTCAATCATAAATATACCATATCATGGTCAGGGAAGTATTATTTATAGTACCATGCTAAGAAATGATTACTAACCATGTATTTCCTAATGTATGTTTTCTTTCTGTGTATTTTTGATAATGACTTTATCTCGATATATAACATATATTTCAGGCAACAAGTAGTATTTTAAAAACTTTTATTTATGAATTTGGGTATCTCAGGACAGTGACAGTAGTCCATATTCCTGTGTCCCAATATTTTCTCCAAAAACAACTTGGAACACCCAAGATAAAAGATAAAACTACACAAAAACAATGCCTTCAGGATAACTTGAAGACAGAATATGCTCAAACTTTAAAATAACCGTAAAAAAATAGAATGAAACACCAAACTCTATCAAATGATTGCTCAAGACTTACCCTGCTGCAAGTCTTTGTGTAATCAAAGTAGGTGGAGAAAAACTGCTTACTAATCATTTCTTATTTTGTGCTTTGCACTTCCCGAAGTATGTAGTGGTTCCTGCGTCCTAATGAAGTTACCAATATTCTCTTGGTAGTAGCTTCTTCAACCACATGTTTCATCATTTCAAAATAACTGATAGTCTTCATAATCCTTTTCTTCTATTTCATATCTAGTCTCCTAAGAAAAATTTATTATAGAGTTATTAATTACATGATCTCTTAGTTCTTAAGATATTTTCACTTACATTACTTTTTCTCTCTTCAACTTTGCCAAACATGGCCATATATATGTTACTTAGTGAGTACAAAAACTCTACCTTAACTTGTTAACTCATCAAGCTAAAATTGTATTTATTTTACACCAAACGTTTTAAGATACTTTTATTTCCTTTATACTAACTTCATTACTTAAACAGACTACAGGAAAATAAGGAAAAAATAAAAAGTGGTAAAAATACTATGAGAAAAATCAAGACAAGCAACAAACTGTAAAAAATTCTGCAGCATATGTCACAGACAATAATAAAATATCTTTAATATACAAAGAACTTGTAAAAATTGGGATAAAAAAACAAAAAACCTGATAAAAATTATGAATATATATGTAATGAAAAAGAGACAAAAATGGCACTTAAACATGTAAAAAGATGTTCAGTTTTGCTTAGAGGAATACAAATTAAAACAGTACTGAGATACAACTTTTCACCTATTAGATTACCAAAAAGTAAAAGTATGACAATATATTCTGTTGTCAAAACTGTTAGGTAACAGGCAATACCATTCCCCTTTTGGAGGGGTATTTGGAGAGCGATAAACACTCAGCAACCCATTTTTAAAAAATTACCCAGAAAATACACTTCTGAGATTATGAAAGTACAGATTGACAAAGTTATTTATTACTGCATCTTTTTAATTGCAAAATATTAGAAATGACCTAAATGCCCTTACATAGGAGAGTGATTGAATAAACTATGGTACACCTGCACAGTAGAATATTATGCAATTAAAAAAAAACTATGACAAGCATCTCTGAACTGATATGGAATAATATGGAATAGATTTTTAAGTGAAGGCAGCAAAGTAAAAATAAGCAACAATATTTTTTACCTTTCATTAAGGAAAGAAAGGACATAAGGAAATATACATGTTCCTTCTCATTTCTGTAAACAGAAATTCAGGAAGAATAAAACACAAAATAATGAGATTGGTTATGTACAGAGCGGGAATGTAGTGGAAAGAATGATAACAGGGAAGATGGCATGAGTAGAGAGTGACACTTCTTAGATCGTGCCTGTTTATATATTTCTGACTTTCAGAACCATGTTCATGTTTAATTTATAGCATAAATAAATAAATAAGTAAACAAACAAGTAAATAAAAGCATCTAGTGTTTGGGGGAGCCTGAAAAGTAATACAAAGAGTAGAAACGAGTTTAATACTCTTATAAATGAATAACATAAACACAGAAAAGTGGATAAAGTAAAAAAGAACTAATCTCAGTAACTTTTCAAAATAATATTTTTACTATACTATAAGGATGCAGACAAAATAATTTTACACAAATGTCATACTTAAGTTAGCAAATTTGTTTTCTTAGGATAATATATGCCAGATTCCTATCTATGGAGGAAAAAACAAACCCAAACCCATTGCTGTCAAGTTGATTTCAACTCATAGTGACCCTATAGGACAGAGTAGAACTTCCCCATAGAGTTTCCTAGGCTATAATGGAAGCAGACTGCCATATCTTTCTCCCACAGAGCTGCTGGTGGATTTGAAACGTCAACCTTTCAATTAGTAGCCCAGTGCTTAACCACTGCACCACCATGGCTTCTTTCTATGGAGGAAAGGGGAAGGCTAGAAAATTTTGGAATGAAATTAGAGGTGTAAGTATTAACTCATTTTTTTAAAAATGTATATACATATATAAGCATTTGGCTGCTAACCAAAAGGTCAGCAGTTTGAATCCACCAGCTGCTCCTTGGAAACCCTATGGGGTATTTCTACTCTATCTTATAGGGTAGAATCGACTTGATGGAAATGGGTTTGGGTTTTTGGTTTTATGCATATATGTGAGTATACATTTTTGTGTACACATTCATATATTTCCTAAATTTGTCCACTGAAAGGGCCTGAAAGCAATGAAACCCAATTAACAATGAGCATACCCAATGCCTAGGTGTTGGTTTCTATATACCACTCTCCAATAAAGGGAACCAAGGCTGCTTAGAGAGTTGGGTGATTCTGGGACTGGGGCAGGGAAAGTACAAGATGAGAACGAATCACCTTGTGAAACTAGAAAGTAGGGTTGTTGTTGGTAGGTGCTGTCGAGTCAGTTCTGACTCATAGACAACCTATGTACAACGGAGAGAAACACTGCCTGGTCCTGTGCCATCTTCACAGCCGTTATTATACTTCAGCCTGTTGTTGCAGCCACTGTATCAATACACCTCATTGAGGGTCTTCCTCTTCTTCACTAACCCTCTACTTTACCAAACATGATGTCCTTTTCCAGGGACTGATCCCTCCTGATAACATGCCCAAAGTATGTGAGAAGAAGTCTCGCCATCCTTGCTTCTAATGAGCATTCTGGCTATACATCTTCCAAGACAGATCTGTTCATTCTTCTGGAAGTCCATGGTATATTCAATATTCTTTGCCAACACCTCAATTCAAAGACATCAGTTCTTCCTTGGTTTTCCTTATTCATTGTCCGGCTTTCGCATACTTATGAGGCGATTGAAAATAACATAGCTTGGATCAGGTGCACCTCAGTCCTTAAAGTGACATCTTTGTAAAGAAGTCTTTTGCAGCAAATTTGCCCAAGGCAATACGTCATTTGATTTCTTGACTGCTGCTTCCATGGGTGTTGATTGTGTACCCAAGTAAAATCAAATCCTTGACAACTTCAATCTTTTCTCTTTTTAGCATGATGTTGCTTATTGGTCCAGTTTTGAGGATTTTAGTGTTCTTTATGTTGAGGAGAAATCCATACTGAAGCTGTAGTCTCTGATTTTCATCAGTAAGTGCTTCAAGTCCTCTTCACTTTCAGCAAGCAAGGTTTTATCATCTGCATGTTGCAGATTGTTAATGAGTCTTCCTCTAATCCTGATGCCTTCTTTTTCTTCGTGTAGTCCATATTCTTGGATTATTTGCTCAGCATACAGAATGAATAAATACGGTGAAAGTATATCACGCTGACCCACATCTTTTTTACTTTAAACCATGCAGTATCTCTTTGTTCTGTTCAAATAACTGTCTTCTGGTCTAAGTAGAGTTTCCTCATGGACACAATTAAGTGTTCTGGAATTCTTATTCTTTGCAATGTTATCCATAATTTGTTATGATCCACACAGTCAAATGCCTTTGCATAGTCAATAAAACACAGGTAAATGTCTTTCTGGTATTCTCTGCTTTCAGCCAAGATCCATCTGATATCAGCACTGATATCCCTCATTCCATGTCAATCAACTGGAGGAGATCCATATTTGTGCCCATTCCAAAGAAGGGGATCCAACAGAATGTAGAAATTATTGAAGAATATCATTAGTATCACATACAAATAAAATTTAGTTGAAGATCATTTAAAAGTGGTTGCAGCAGTACATTGACAGGGAACTGCCAGAATTCAAGCTGGTTTTAGAAGAGGACGTGAAATGAGAAAGTAAGGTAGTACTCAAAAAATGATTAGAATGTGTCCCAATGGCCAAATCTGGGACAATCTGAGCAAGAAAATAAGTATAGAAAAAGGTTATAACTTATGAATTAAAAGAAATAGCATGAGTTCATACTGATATAATAAATAATTAAATAATAAATAAATGAGGGAGAAGTAAAAGTTCTTTCTTACAGTAGAATTCCAGTTAATGTTATTGAAGGGATGATGGGAAAATAAATTTACCACTTGACAATCACTGCAGTTATAGCTGTTTTAGGCAAGAATCATCAATGAATGAGGTAATTACTAGGTGAAATTATGATGACAAATAGGATATTTACATAGTTTTAAAGTATCTTCCTCTAAGATATGTATTAAATACAAATGAAAAAAGTAGCTTTACAGTGAGAAACCAGACAAACATCACTTCAGTGAACAACAAAGTTGCATCACCATTAATAAGACTTATCAGTAATCTGATCCTCTTGATATGATGCACTGAAAAGTGATACAGTGTCACTGCTGTGTTACACTTGCCAAAAATGCATACCATAAATCTAATTATGGCAATTCATCAGACAAACCTAAAATGGGGGATGTCATGGACTGAATTGTGTCCCCTAAAAATATGTGTATCAATTTGGCTATGCCATGATTCCCAGTATTGTGTGATTGTCCACCATTTTGCCATATGATATGATTTTCCTATGTGTTAAATCCTATCTCTATGTTGTTAATGAGGCAGATTTAGTGGCAGTTACGTTAATGAGGCAGGACTCAATCTACAAGATTAGATTGTGTCTTAAGCCAATCTCTTTTGAAATTTAAAATATAAAAATACATTTTTTATATTCTATATTTCAAACGTAAAAGAGAGAAGCAAGCAGAGAGACAGAGGACCTCATACCACCAAGAAAGCAGTCCCAGGAGCAGAGCAGAGCACGTCCTTTGGACCCAGGGTCCCTGCACCTGAGAAGCTTCTAGACTGGGGGAAGATTGATGACAAAGACTTCCCTCAGAGCCAACAGAGAAAGAAAAATCTTCCCCTGGAGATGGTGCCCTGAATTTGGACTTCTAGCCTACCGGACTATGAAAATAAATTTCTTTGTTAAAGCCATCCACTTGTAGTATTTCTGTTATAACAGCACTAGATAACAAAGACAGGGGACATTCTACAAATCTTCAAAAAATTCAAGACTGTAAAAGACAAAAACTGAGGAACTGTCTCCGATTCAAGGAGTCTAAAAAGATGTCACAACTAATTGCAAAATGTGGTTTTGAATTGAATTCTGTATCAGAAAGAAAAAAAAGTCTCTCTCTTTGTCTTTATCTTAATAAAGTCACAGGTGATTATAATAGACCTTTGGACCAGAGTCAAGGAAAAAGATCCTACAATGAGCATTTCCTCTAACTTCTCTTTTTAGTCTATCTTAATGCTGTCTGCATCTCCTTTTATAATAATACTAAAGTTCCCAAATTTAGACTTGGATGACATACCCATAAAGGCAACATGTTTAAGAACCTTATTTTTAGTTATTTTTTTAAATTCCAAGTATTATCTCCCCAAGTAAAGCATAGATATTTATAAAATATTAATATTTCTTAGGTGAGTGGGAATACAAAGGTGTGTTTGGATTAATATTAATTTTCTGGATACCCCATGATTCTTATTATGTGGTTGCTTTAGACTTAAAGAATAATTCTTAAAGCTTCCAATTCAATCAATCCCACTGCTGTCAAGTCTATTCTGACTCATGGTGACCCCATGAGTTTAGTGGCTCTTAAAAGCCCAGACTCTGGAGCCACTTTTCCTAATTTCATATCCCAACTCCACAACCCAATAGCTATGTGATTTTGAACAAATTGCTTGACCTGTCTGTGCCTAAGCTCCCTTATAAGTAAAATGGAATAACAGTATAACCTGTCTCATAGGGTGAGACTAAAATGAATGATGGCAGGTAAATCACTTAGAATAGTCTCTGACACATAGTAAGTACAGTTAAGTGTGAACTACCAGTATTTCTATTGTACAAACTGAGCTCTTGATCAAACTTGACCTCCAAATTGTGTGAATCCATCCCTACATCAATCAATTTTTTTTCTTTTTGCTAGAGAATCTTTTTGAGTCAGAATCAACTCGAGGGCAGTGGCTTTTTTTCTTAATATAATTTTTACCTGTCTTTTTACATTGGAATAAAAATTAACCATTTTACAGAATATCTTTATTCTAAAACCTGTCTTGTCATAGTTTAACAGATCATACCCTTACTAATGAAATGCCCTGTATTTATTGAGAATTTACAGATGGGAAAGAGTTTTTTCATAAATTGCCTGATTTTAGTTTAAAGCTCATACTTTGTTTCACCCTAAATGATACAGTTCCTAGCCTATAGGAGTGCTAATTACCTGAAAGAGTTCTGTACATTCAAACTCCAAGTTACAGTTAATTAACTTAATTAATTTTTCATCATAATTTGATCCCTTAAGCCCCATTTCTGTTGCAATTTTTGTAGTCTTCTTGGCTAACCAATGAAGCACACAAAAAATAGCATAATATTCCAGCTGTGACTTAAATCCCTGTACAACAAGAGATACCAAACAAAATTTATAACAGATAATAAGTTATATGGAAAGTAGAAAAATATGAAGAAAGTAGCTGGCTAATGTGAGAAATACATAAAGAGGAAGAAGCACCCCAGGAAAGGAAGTAAGAAAATAGAAAAAAAATCAAGAAAGAAGGAAAGAGAAAATATTTGGACGGGAATTAAAAAATCAAAACAACACATGCGCACACACACACACAAAACAGGTGAGAGGAGAGAGAAACAATTCTAAGTCAATAGAGACAAAAAATGAGAGAAGAGCATAGGATGTTCACACTTAGCTGATGTGAAAGAGGGAAGAGAAGAGATCATTTCTCTTTATAAACATAGAAAAATGCTGGATTGAAAATATATATATATCTAAACTCAAAAGAATGAAAAGGGAATTCACCTTTACTGGAAACCAATTACAAAACCGGTGCAAAAGTGATAGGTGAAGGCTGAAACCAAGTTGACAGAGGGGTTGGGCTTCTAGAGGGTCATGTAGGAACTGGAGAAATAGATTCTGAGGCTTAAAAAGGCATGCTAGGATGGGCAATATAGTCTCAGGGCTGCACAAGGCAAGCATCCTGCAGAAAACCCAGCATTCTTCACTCTATACTCTGTTTTTGAAAAGCAGTAAGGGAGTTTCTTATCCCTGAAGTGAAAATGTCATTGAATAGAAATTGAAATCCCAAGTCTGCCTTACATGTGGAGTTTGTGTGATAGTATATACAACCTCTATGGTTTGAGAACTACATGCCAAAAAATCAACATAAAAAATTGATCCAGGATCTTGGAGTTCCCTAAATAAACAAATCAAAAACATCTCTGAAGAGACATTTCCACAACTGAATACTCCAAGGCCTCCAAAAGAAAATAAATAAGTAAAATTTTAACTAATCAAAAATTACTAATACACAGTAAATAAACCAATGTAAGAAGAGTTGTTGTTGTTGTTAGGTGCCGTCAAGTCAGTTCTGACTCATAGCGACCCTATGTACAACAGAACAAAACACTGCTCGGTCCTGTGCCATCTTCACAACTGTTGTTATACTTGAGCCCATTGTTGGCAGCTGCTGTGCCCATCCATCTTGTTGAGGGTCTTCCTCTTTTTCACTAACCCTCTACTCTACCAAGCATGATGTACTTCTCCAGGGACTGGTCTCTACTGATAACATTTCCAAAGTATGTGAGACTAAGTCTCACCGTTCTTGCTTCTAAGGAGTGCTCTGGCGGAACTTCTTCCAAGACAGATTCTGAGAAAAATTAGCAGACTCAATATAAGAATGCCCAAACTAAAACTAACATTTGAAAAAAATAATAGCATTTGAAATAAGAATATTAAAAATTATTAAAGCCACAAAAGAAGCCATAAAACCGTAAGAAAACAACATGGCAAATGAAAGGGCTTGAATTTTAGAGTCAAACGGTTCAGGAATTTACTGAATCTACTAACAAGTAGTTGAATGACAGATGTATAATTTCTCCAAACTTTAATTGTCTCTTGGAACAATTAATATGTGTACCTCATGATGTCGATGTAAAAATTGAAAGAGAGTATACATGAAAATTTCCTAGAAAATTGAAAGTGCTCAATAAATATCAGTGCTTGTACTCCTTTTCATTTATGAAAGTTAGAAGTCGAAATTTAGCCACGAGAAACTCTCTCCTCTTTATTTACAATTCAAAGTACCAAGATATATTTAGTAGACATTAAATTTTGAAACACGGATTTCCTAATTAGTCGTTTTACAAGAATTTAGTATGGAATAGGACATCTACTTAGGTATGAAGTTTACTAACAACAGTCATACAAATTTTATGTCCACCTATAGGAGCCCTGGTGGCACAGTGGCTACGAGATCGGCTACTAACCAAAAAGCTGGCAGTACAAATCCACCAGTTGCTCCTTAGAAACCCTATAGGGCAGTTCTGCTCTGTCTTACAGGGTTGCTATGAGGTGGAATCGACTTGACGGCAATGGCTATACATGTAATATCTTTTTTAGTGAGGTGGAAAATGTAGTCGAGTTTCTTCCCTCAAGCATGGCCTTCCACAGGCGAAAGTGTGTAAGATCAGGATAATTTATTTTTCCATATATAGCTTAGAATTATTTTGACAACTTTGAAATATGTCCTTTTGGGAGATTGAGTAGAATTACATGATATTTATGGAAAATTTTGGGAAAATTGATACTTTTATAACATCCTTTCTTTTCATCCAGAAACCTGGTATGTCACTCTCCTTTTATTTTTTTACACTAATTTTTGTTTTTTAGTTAAATTTTGTGGTATTGTTCATAAATATTTTTATACAACTAATTCCTATGTATTTTAGACCTTTGTTGCTATAGTAACTAACATCTTAGATACCATTAGGTATCCAAGAAAGCTCTTGATATTTATATTTCCCAACCAGCTTATAGAATTCACTTATTTTAAGTAAGTTTAAGTTGATTTTTTTTGTTGCAATTTTAAGGTGGATAATGGCATATTCTGAAAGTCTTCCTATACGAAGTAATTTGTACTATTACTCATCACATTGACAAGAACTTTCAAAATAATGTGGCATGACAAGTGGTGATAGTTGAAGTATCATTTTACCTTTTGAAATATAAGTCAGCTTATGTGACTTCCTTGCTTAAAATCTCCAACAACACCTCATCTTCTTCAATGAAAAACCCAGAATCCTTTCTAAGGGCTATTCAGCCCTATGCCATCTGGCTTTCTATTTCTTTATTTAACTCCTACTCTTCCTTTCCTTACTCAGCAGCTACAGCCACACTGGCCTCCTCACTCTTCCTCAGTCATATGAAGCATACTGTCACTTTGGAACCTTGCCCTTGCTATTCTTTCTGTCGGGAAGGTTCTTTCCCTGAATATCTGCATGCTCATTAATTATATACTATTGTTATTGTCAGGTGCCATGAAGTCGATTTCCACTCATAGCAACCCCATATGACAGAGTAGAACTGCCTCATAGAGTTTTCTAGGTTGTTATCTTTAAGGAACAGATCACCAGGTCTTTCTTCTGCAGAGGTGCTGGGTGGGTTTGAACTACCAATTTTTCAGTTAACAGCCAAGCATTTGACTGTCACATCATCAGAGCTCCTTACTTTTGTACTGCTGCATAATAAATTACCCTAAAACTTGGTGGCATAAAACTGTAAATATTTATTATCTCTCACAGATTCTTTGTGTCTGAAATTTGGGGGGCATCTTGACTGAGAAGTTCTAGACTGGTTTCTCATGAAGTTCAATCAGATGTTGACTTGGGCTGAAGCATTGATTGGGCCTGGGAGATCTGCTTCCAAGCTGGCTTCTCAAAGATTTGACAAGCTGTTGTTAGCTATTGGCGGGAAACTTCATTTCTTGTCCATGTTGGCCTCTTAATAGACTGCTTGAGTATCCTTATAACACAACAGCTGGCTATTGCCATAATGAGTAATCTAGGAAACCAAGAGAGAAGCTGAAATGTGTTTTATGATTTAGCCTTAGAAATCACACACTCTCTCTTCCATGATATTAAGTCCTTCAAGTGTCACTGTCTGTCTTAGCTACCTAGTGCTGCTATAACAGAAATACCACAATCAGATGGCTTTAAAGAATAGAAATCTTTTTTTTTTACAGTTCTGGAGGCTAAATGTCCAAATCAAGAACTTGGCTGTGTGATTCTTTCTTTGTCAGTTGTTGTTGTTGTTGTTAGGTACCTTTGAGTCAGTTCTGACTCGTAGCAACTCTATGTACAACAGACCGAAACACTGCCCAGTCCTGGGCCATCCTCATAATGATTGCATTGTTATTCTTGAGCCCATTGTTACAGCCACTGGGTCAATCCATCTCATTGAGGGTATTCCTCTTTTTCCCTGACCCTCTACTTTACCAAGCATGGTGTCTTTCTTCAGGGACTGAGCCCTCCTGATAACATGTCCAAAATATGTGAGACATAGTCTTGCCATTCTTGCTTCTAAGGAGCATTCTGGTCGTACTTCATCCAAGACAGATTTCTTCATTCTTTTGGCAGTCCATGGTATATTCAATGTTCTTTGTCAACACCACAATTCAAAGACATCAACTCTTCTTCAGTCTTCCTTATTTATCGTCAAACTTTCACATGCATATGAGGCGATTGAAAACACTATGGTTTGGATCAGGTGCACCTTAGTCTTCAGGGTAACATCTTTGCTTTTTAACATTTTGAAGAGGTCTTTTGCAGCAGATTTGCCCAGTGAAGTGTGTCTTTTGATTTCTTTACTGCTGCTTCCATGGACATTGACTGTGGATACAAGTAAAATGAAATCCTTGACAACT
>NW_004443953.1:1077848-1096640 GCF_000243295.1 Trichechus manatus latirostris
TTTTGTTTTCTTTATGTTGAGGTGTAATCCATACTGAAGGCTGTAGTCTTTGATCTTCATCAGTAAGTGCTTCAAGTCCTCTTCACTTTCAGCAAACAAGGTTGTGCCATCTGCATGTCACAGGTTGTTAATGAGTCTTTCTCCAATCCTGATGCCACGTTCTTCCTCATATAGTCCAGCTTCTCAGAATATTTGCTCAGCATACAGATTGAGTAAGTATGGTGAAAGGATACAACCCAGACATACACCTTTCCTGACTTTAAACCAAGACATATCCCCTTGTTCTGTTCGAATGACTGCCTCTTGGTCTATGTACAGCTTCCTTATGAGCATAATTAAGTATTCTCTAATTCCCATTCTACACAAAGTTATGCATAATTTGTTATGATCCATATGGTCGAATGCCTTTGCATAGTCAATAAAACACATGTAAACATCTTTCTGGTATTCTCTACTTTCAGCCAGGATCCATCTGTCATCAGCTATGATATCCCTGGTTCTACGTCCTCTTCTGAATCTGGCTTAAATTTCTGGCAGTTCCCTATCGATACTCTGCTGCAGCTGCTTTTGAATGATATTCAGCAAAATTTAACTTGTGTGTGATATTAATGATATTGTTCAATAATTTCCACATTCAGTTGGATCACCTTTCTCTGGAAGAGGCATAAATATGGATCTCTTCCAGTCAGTTGGTCAGGTAGCTGTCTTCCAAATTTCTTGGCATAGACAAGTGAGCACTTCCAGCACTGCATCCATTTGTTGAAATATCTCAATTGATATTCTGTCAATTCCTGAAGCCTTGTTTTTTGCCAATGCCTTCAGTGCAGCTTGGGCTTCTTCCTTCAGTACCATCCATTCCTGATCATATGCTGCCTCCTGAAATGGTTGAAAGTCAACCAATTCTTTTTGGTACAGTAACTGTGTATTCTGTCCATCTTCTTTTGATGCTTCCTGCATCATCTAATATTTTACCCATAGAATCTTTCAATATTGCAACTTGAGGCTTGAATTTTTACTTCAATTTTTTCATCTTGAGAAATGCCAAGCATGTTCTTCCCTTTTGGTTTTCTTATCTCCAGGTCTTTGCATATGTCATTATAATACTTTACTTTGTCCTTTCAAGCAATGCTTTGAAATCTTCTGTTCAGCTCTTTTACTTCATTATTTCTTCCTTTCAGTTTAGCTACTCGATGTTCAAAAGCAAGTTTCAGAGTCTCCTCTGACATCCATTCTGGTCTTTAGTTTTTTTCCTGTCTTTTTAATGACCTCTTGCTTTCTTCATATATGATGTCCTTAGTGTTATTCCACAACTTGCCCTGTCTTCGGTCATTAGTGTTCAATGCATCAAAACTACTCTTGAGATGGTCCCTAAATTCAGGTGGGATATACCCAAGGTTGTACTTTGGCCTTCAGACTTGTTCTAATTTTCTTCAACTTCAACTTGAATTTGCATACGAGCAATTGATGGTCAGCTCCACAGTTGGCCCTGGCCTTGTTCTGATTGATTGCACTTTTTATTGTACTTTTCCATCATCTCTTTCCACAGATATAGTTGACTTGATTCCTGTGTATTCCATCTGGCGAGGTCCACATGTATAGTCACCTTTTATGTTGTTAAAAAAAGGTATTTGTAATGAAGAAGTCATTTGTCTTGCTAAATTCTATCATGCCGTCTCTGGCATCATTTTTATCACCAAGGCCATATTTTCCAACTACTGTTCCTTCTTCTTTGTTTCCAACTTTTTGCATTTCAGTCACCAGTAATTATCAGTGCATCTTGACTGCATGTTTGGTCAATTTAGACTGTAGAAGTTGGTAAAAATCTTCAATTTCTTCATCTTTAGCCTTAGTGGTTGATGCATAAATTTGAATAGTCAGATTAACTGGTCTTCCTTGTAGGAGCATGGGTGTTATCCTATCATTGACAGAGTTGTACTTCAGGATAGATCTTGAAATGTTTATTTTGAAGATGAATGATTGCCATTCCTCTTCAAGTTGTCATTCCCAGCATAGAAGACCATATGATTGTTTGATTCAAAGTGGCCAATACCAGTCCATTTCAGCTCACTAATGCCTTAGGATATCGATGTTAATGCATTCCATTCCATTTTTTATGATTTTCAATTTTCCCAGATTCATAGTTCGTACATTCCATGTTCCGATTATTAATGTATGTTTGCAGGTGTTTCTTCTCATGTTGAGTCATGCTATATCTGCAAGTGAAATTTCCGAAAGCCTAACTCCATCCTCCCTCATTAAGGTTGACTCTACTTTGAAGAGGCAGCTCTTCTCCAGTCGTATTTTGAGTGCCTTCCAACCTGAGGGGTGCATCTTCCGGTGCTATATCAGACAATATTCCACTGCTCTTCATACAGTTTTCACTGGCTAATTCTTTTCAGAAGTAGATCAACGGGACCTTCTTACTAGTCAGTCTTAGTCTAGAAGCTCAGCTGAAACTTGTCTGCCATGGATGACCCTGCTGGTATTTGAATACAGGTGGCATAGCTTCCGGCATCACAGCAACACACAAGCCCCTACAGTACAACAAACTGACAGACATGTGGGGGTGTCAGTAGCCCTGGGCATTCTTTGGTACCTTGGCAATAATCACATGGCAACTGTCTTCCTCAGTTTGTGCATACACGTCTCTGTGTCTATTCTACTCTTTATATAACCTAGAAGTGATTAGGTTTTGGATCCATCCTAAACTGGTACAACCTCAACTGATTGATTGCATTAAATTATATTGCATTGTGGAAAGTGACTAAATTAGATTAGATTAGCATGTATAGGGATTAGGATTCAAAAACATAATATTTTGAAGGACACAATTCAATTCATAACACTAACTCAGTGAGGTCTTCCAAGACCGCTCAATTAAAATTTGCAACCTCACCTACATGTTTACTACGTATCCCTTTTAGCTTTTTATAGGTTTCAATTATTATCATCTACTAACCTAGAAGATTTTTAATTGTTCATTTTGTTTATTGTCTGTCTCTCCTATGTGAAATGTAAACTCCAGAGACTTCTTTTATTCACTGCTATAACCACAGTGTCTAAAAGAGTATCTTGCTCATAGTAGCACTCAATAAATCTATATTGATCATCAGTTCTGCTCTTTTAATCTGCTGATCTCTCCCTAATTGAAATTTTTAGTTTGGAAATTGTATTTTACTTTTCTGTGTGATTTCTTCTGGCTCAGATTTTTGCTTTGACTGCCTGGCTTATAGATGCAGTCTTGCCTTGTCTCTTATTAAAAAAAAAAAAAATTGATTATATAATTTTTTTTTTTTTAGTGTTTTATAAGAAAAACTAACTCTTATGACTGCTTTTCTGAGTTATTCTCTTTTGAACTTCCAGTTATTTTCATATTCCCAAAGGTTTGTCTGTACTAATTTATCCTTACAGAGTCTTCTGTAGGATCATCCTGCTCTGATGTGAAACGAGGCCTGTCAGAAGTTGTGAGTGTCTGAGTCTTTCAGGCTCACAAGAGGGTTGTAGAGAGAAAGCCAGCACTGTGAGATTTACAACAGGGAGCTCCTCTCTCCATCAAACACCTTTTCGTGTTTATCATGGCAGCCATGATTTAGAAGGGACAGTTCTGAATGTACGCAGTGGGTTAAGTGTTGTGAGATCCAAGCTTGTAAGACATACAGTAATTGGGCCCTTATTGAGGCTTTGATGGTATCAGACATTGCTGTCTCACTGTCCTAATGCCTAATTCGACCCCTGCTACTGAATTCTTTGGGATCTATTCACTTATTTCCTAGGCAAGTTATTCTTTTGCCTGCAGAAAATCAGTGGTCTGCTTATATTATATTTAAATTACGTCCTCTCCTATGTAGAGAACTTTCTTAAAGTTTCTGGCACGTGACTATTATTATTCTGTGGTTTTCAATACTGATACACAATTTTCTCTGTTTGTATATTTAGATAGTCAATGTAATATTACTTTGAGATAAACATTATATGCATGTTTTCCATTCATTTTTTAACCAGGAACATTATATGTTTGGTATTAGCTTCTCAGAGAGTCATCAGACCATTCAGTCCAAAGAAGGTCTTTTCTTATGATTTCTAGGTTTAGCCATCTTTATTTTTCCCTTAAAAAAACAAAACCAAACCCGTTGCCATAGAGTCTGTTCCTGACAAGGAAGTTAGACATATTTCTTATATTTTTATCTCTCTCTCTAGCCCCTCAAGAAATGAATACCACAAAATGGGCAAATTTTAATACCAGAGATTTGAAGGTCTGAGGCCTGGTCTAACAAAGAGTAACTAAGAGGGTTACCTCACTCGCCTCACATGCCTGACATTTTTTCTAAAATTAATATTATTATTTCATTCTATTTATATTTTTAAAACTTCTTCCAGGTGCTGTCCTAGGCAGAGGAGAAACAATGACAAAGAAAACAGACAACATTTCTAAATATACAGAGCTTTCAACATAAAAGAGAAAAGAACAAAGAGTAAGTGAGCAAATAATTTAAAAAATTTTGTGTGCCCTAAGGGAAAAATAGAATAAAAGAATAATGATAATTTTAGATGAAATGTCAGGCATGCCAGGTAAGTGAGGTAATCCTCTTAGTTAGTATTTGTTAGATCAGGCCTCAGAACCTCAAATCTCTGGTTTTAAAGTTTGCCCATTTTGTGGTATTCATTTCTGGAGGGGCTAGAGAGAAAGATGAAAATGTAAAGAATACGTCTAACTTCCTTTTCAGGAATAGCTAAAGTAGTTAGTGTTATTTAATCCGAAAAAATAATAGTATTTACAGATAAATATATACACTGTGCATTATAAAAATGTAACCAACTAAGCATATCAGATTTTCTCCATCTTTATTAAGGACACTGCAAGAATAATTGGCCTTAATTTGTAGGCAAAAAAGAAAAACTGAACTACAACAACTAAAAGCTTCACAGTAAAATCATTAATGACAGGAAAAATTGCCAAAGGGCATTACAGAATATCTTTTCTTTTTTCTTCAGCATTCTCTATAAAAGAAGAGTCAGCCTTAGGTGTTATAGATACAGCCTTTGTAAACGCAAATCATCTCTTAAAATTTCTTTCAGATGTAGAAATAAACCAGAGATAAGTGTTTCAGACACATTTTTGACATAAGCTAAATGTAAGCCTAGAATAATTTGCTAAATGTCACACGAGAAAAAAAAAATTAGAATAAATAGCTGCCTTTAAGCTTAACTGTAGTATTTTCTTGTATCTGTGCTTAAAAAATCAGCCCTGTTGGCTAACAGAACACATTAAATCAAAAGGATTTAGCATTGTGGTTAATGTCTTATTCTTTATGATCTGCACAGGTCTAGATATTGCAGCACATATTTTACATATGTAATTCTGCTTTGGGACTACTTTAAAACCAATGCACAATATGCTGAATTAATAATGCTTATAAGTGTAATATATATAGGGAGAGTTTGAAAAACTCTTGATGAAAGGTGATATATATTTATGAGGTGCCAGATATTTGCCTTTAAAAGCCATTTTTATTAACCCACACTATTGAGATTTGTATTGAAGTAGTCTCTTTGTGGTAGTATATTGTTTAAAATATGTTCAGTAAGCCTAGGCACAATGGGGTGAATAAAAGAATAAGTACCTGTCTAAATTTTATATTTTTCTTTAATTGGACCACTGGAATACATTTTTAATGCAGGTGCAGTATATTAGACAGAAAACAATAAAAATAGTCATATATTTCATATACAACTGCAGGTGTTAAAAATGTGTGTATTATCGTTATTTTAAATATTTTCTTTTCTTTTTATTATGGAGGTAATCATGATATCGTATGCTTACATATCATATTTCTTCTTAGATGTTCAAAACGCATTTTAGTTGTTAGTTATTTTATATTTCATGACTTTCCTAGAGGGAAGCAAGGAAAGTTATCATTACCCCATTGTACAGACAAGTTAACTGTTTACCAAATGGTCATTCTCTAAATGTCTTCAGAATATTTTCAAATCTCCCCTCAGGGATTTTTCTCTGGCCTTCCACATCGTGTGTCCACAGGCTGTTTCTGTTGCTGTTGACTGCCGGGGTCATCACTCCTTTGGTGAACACTCAAGCAATGTTCATGTCTTCCCAAAGCCAAGGCAGAGCCCACACAGAACATTTATAATGAATGTTTACAAATATTTGGGAATGTAACAAAGCTACTACTCTCAACAACTACCCAGATCTTGGTTGATCACAGATGCCCTTAATTGGCCTGCTCCCTGTCTTACTCCTGACCTACTTCCTTGTGGCCGGGGAAATTCATCCCTTACTGCATCTAAGAGTCTAATACCTATTCTAGACTTCAGGAAGAGAGAAAAAGAAAAAAAAAATTTTCTTCTGCTAATTTAAAATCTACTTCTGTAGCTCTTATTTCCTGCCCTAGAATTAACCGCTTCCCAGGATGAGAGTTTCCATTTCTCTTAGAAGAAACATCATCTTAATCTACAGGAGTGCATTCTTATGATCATAACACAAAAGTCACATGATAGTCATATTCACTATTGCTCCAAGTCTGGTTTATATGGCCTTGAATAACACCATGTATGTAACAGGAACAACCCTGGACAGATGGACCTGCACCCAATTCTATTTCTTTTCATCAGGCCGTTAGTATGTATTTGTGTTCAGTCTTACTCAAGCCTTCTTGTTCCTGTGAGATATGAATTATTCTAGGATACCTGATAACAAACACCTCAGCAGAATCTAAAAGACCTAGCCATACATTAGAACCTTATTAAGTCTCATGTATGAGTCACTGTATTCTTCCGTTCAATTAATTGTTCAAATTCAAATAATTAAGAAAATGCTTGTTTAAGTAAACAAGTATTTATTTAATTATTTGTCTATATGAGTGTGATGAGCACTTACAGTATACCCAAACCAGAAACCCATTGCTGTTGAGTAGATTCTAACTCATAGAGACACTATAGGACAGAGTAGAACTTCCCCATATGGTATCCAAAGCTGTAATCTTTAGGAAGCAGACTACCACAACTTTGTCCTGGGGAACGCCTGGTGGGTTTGAACCTCTGACTTTTTGGTTAGCATCTGAGTGCTTAACCAGTGATCCACCAGGGCTCCTTACTGACAGTTTAGGTAAAGTAAAACATAAACAATTGCCAAAGTTGCTTGGTTTATAAAAGTACCCCCGTTTCCACCTATGGATTATTTCTGCTCACTGGATACCATCTGGAGGGACTGTTAATAAGATGCCCTTCCAAGTGTGAGTGCAATGGACATCACTGGCTCCCTAACCTATTTCTCTCTCTCTCCCTCCCCCTCTTCCTCTTCCTCTCTCTCTCTTTGAAAAAACTGAAAGTCATGCTTTTAGAAGCCTCTTTACCCATGCAGTGGTTCACAGAATCATTCATAGCACCACTTGCTACAGCTTATCCAAGGAAATAACAACAAGTATTTGTGCAGTTGCGGCATCTGTGGGTCTTTCTAAAGTAAGATAAAGATTTTCCTTTAAATCAACCTCATTGGTGAACTTTAAATAAGCAATACCAGAGATTATGCAAAAATATGAACTGAGTTTCTTTTATGAAAATTCTTAGGGAAGCATTTGATTGGAAAAGGATTTGCAAATGGCAACATCTTTCCTCTTATACAAATAAAACTTTACATTTGTGCACATTGATCACAATGATATTTATTTTAGAATTTGGGAATGTTAGGTAATTCCATAGTTTAGTGTGATAAATTACAAATTTGTGAGACATCCTGAAGCAAATGACTCAGCCAAGCCATGTCTGGATTCCTGACCCCCAGAAACTGAGATGATAAATGTGTTTTAAGCTGTTAGCTTTTAAGATAAATTGTTATGCAGCAACAGATAACTAATACAGGAGTTCATGCGTGGTGTTTTAAAGCATACGTTAATCTACCTAGCAATAGAAAATCTCAGGTGACTACAGGAATTTAGCCTAATACACAAGCTGTGAAGCTTACACAAGGAACAGATGAGCAAACGTGGTGAATAGAACATACTGATTGTCTTAGGGGTCTCTAGAGGAACAAAACCAACGAATTGTATATAAATATATATAGAGAGAAGTTTACTTAAAGGAAATGGCTCATGCAATTGTAGGATCTGGCAATTCCCAAATCCATGGGTCATGTGACAGGCTGAAGAGCTCTGCTGGCATATGGGTTGTGAGCATTCGCAAATCCAAAATCTGCAGGTCAGGCTGCAGGCCAGAAACTTCTGCAGGGTTATGTCCCATAAACCGGAGGTCAGGTGACAAGAAGAGGGCAGGGTTAAGAAAGAGAGAAGGCTTTGCCAGAACATCGATTTATATACTAGAGGCACGCGACACCTCCAAGGAAACTCTCCTTTCAACTGATTGGCTGATCATGTAAGATGACAAAATGGAAGGTAATTGCATAGTATCTGCCAAACCGCTGACAATCATAGGCTAGCCAAGTTCACACATAATAGTAACCATCACAGTCATACTCATAAATAACAGGGGATCATATTTAGATTATGGATTTTTTGGTTCTGGTATGTGTATTCTTATAGTTCATTCATGTTCAACAATAAAACATAGAACCACTTCACCTGGGCTGAAGTACTATTGACAGGGAAAGGAAATATTTCTGTCTCCATAAAGAGCACATTTTATAAATTTTCATGGCAGTTTTGCAGGTATAAGCATGTGCAAGGCAAAAATGTCCAAGGTTTGTTTGTTTTTTTTTTTTCTTCTTTCTTTCTTTTTTATACTGGCAGAAGGCCAAAAAATAAAGGCTTTAACAAGGACCTCAAAAATTAAAACAGAGGTTAACCCTTATTTTTTAATGTGTTCTTGCTACTATTTTTTCAAGTGAAAAACTTCTTCCAAATGCTTGAACTTACAGAGCAGATCTTTGGCACTGTAGCCAAAATCATAAAAACTAAAACAACAATAATGCAAAAAAAATGTAACATTTCCCAGCCAAATCACACTACTTACTTTATTCTGCTTAGTCTAAAAATTGATTTCATCCTTACTGTGAAATTAATTCATTAATAATTTTTTTCTATTATTTTGCATTTTATTAAATAAATATTTTCTAGGTAATGTGGATCAGGTTTTCTCATTGGGTGAACTATAAAAGCTGAAAACAACTCCTTTGAGACACTGGACCTAACAAGGCAGTAAGAATTGGGGGATCAAAATCCAGGAAGAGGTGGAAACCCAAAGACTAAACCCAATATTTGGGACTGCTTTTCTCCTCGCTCCAGGGGCATCTGCCAACTCTGTTAGAGACTAGCTGAGCAGAACTTTGGATAACTGCAGAACTGAGGGACAGAAATTGTAGTCTATGCCGGCCAAACAGGGGCCCTAGAAAACCCCTGTGCTTTGAATTAGGACTCCAAAGAGCTACATTGCAGGAGAAAAGGTGAAACAGAAATCAGA
Source organism: Trichechus manatus latirostris (assembly GCF_000243295.1). Taxonomy (NCBI): domain Eukaryota; kingdom Metazoa; phylum Chordata; class Mammalia; order Sirenia; family Trichechidae; genus Trichechus; species Trichechus manatus. The sequence goes on from NW_004443953.1 coordinate 1,087,275, forward strand.
AATATCCTGGGTGTCACAGAGATGGAAGCCCAAATTTGAATCACCTCAATCCCAATAACTGGATTAAATTGATTACCATTTGCTAGGGCTCCTGGCTGCTGGCCTAAATCAAATATAAATCCTCGGAGAGTTTCACCTCTGGGTAAGATGGAGTATTCCATGCTCCTGCTGAAAACAACTAGAAAATCTGGCTAAATTAAAAAAAAAAAAAAAATCATTTATTTATGGCATCAGAGCGCTTTGGAAGTCACAAGGATTAAACTGAATAAAATTCTTGTAAGGGAATAAATTTAAAGAAGAGAGCTAAGGATCTGCAGCCATCCCTGCAGGCATTTGCTGGTCCTGGGTTTGATCCAAAAGTTGAGACCCCTGAATAAATTAATGCATAGTGTTACTGTTAGGATACACAGTGATGCAGAGATTTTGTAGGCTCATATAGGACTGGATTGACAAAACTGACATTTAGCGGAGCTCAGAACATGACCGGTCTCCCTCTCAGTGCATTCCCTGAATTCCAAAGCTGTGCAGAAGTAGAGGCTAAATAACTGTTTTAGGGTTCCCTAAAGAAACAGAACCAGTAAGATTTTATATATAGTCTTTTCAACAAATTATCTTGTGTCAGCTGGACAGCCAGATGGGAAAAAATGGAATTTGACTCTTACCTCATACTTACATAGAGATCAACTTCTGGTAGATTGTAGGTATAAATATGAAAAATAAAACAATAAAGCTTCAAAAAGATAATATAAGGGAATGTTGTATTTACCTTAGGAGAGGGAAAAATTTTTAAGATTAATCACAAAGTACTAACATTAAATAAATAATCAGAGAAATTGGATTAAAATAAAATGATTCTGCTAGTCAAAAGACATTTAAAGAAGAATTAAGTCAAAACAAAGAGTGAAATGATTTTCAACACACATAACCAACAGAAAATTTGCATCTAGAATTTATAAAAGATTACCAGTAATCAATAAGGAAAGGGTAAATTCACAAATTAATTGGCTTCTCAACCACATTAAACCAAAATCAAACCTGTTGCCATCAAGTCAATTCTGACTCATAGAGACCCTATAGAACAGAGTAGGACTGCTCCAAAGGGTTTCCAAGAAGCAGCTGGTGGATTTGAACTGCAGCCGTAGCTCTGAACCACTACATGACACTAGTCATCAGGAAAGTGTAAGTGAAACCCACACTGAGTTACCACTACTTCCACAGCAGAAGGGATAAAATCAAAAGACTGAAATAGCAAACTTGATGAGGATGTGGAAACAATGGGAACTCTCATACATTACCACTGGGAGTGTAAATTAGTACAACCACTTAAGAAAACAATTTTCCATTATATGCCAATATTAAAGATATATGTACTTTTTATGCAGAAATTCTACTTGAATATTTATGCTAATCATAAATGTATGAACATGAATGCCAAGAGACTTGCATAAGAATTCTTACAGTGGCATTACCCATAAGAGCCCCAAACTGAAACTATGTATGCCAATGAAAATGATCCATAGTACCTATGACTGTATGGATGAATCTTATGATTATAATGTTGAGCAAAAGAAGCTAGACACAAAAGAATATAAACTGTATCATTGGCTTTATATAGAATTCAAAAGCAGAGAAAGCGAAACTACTGTGTTAGAAGTAGAGATATTAGTAACTTTGGGAGGGGGTGAACAGAGAAGGAAGTGATTAGGAGGGGACGTAAGGGGGCCTTTTCATTAATGTGTATTAGTTATCTATTGCTGCATAAAAAATTTCTCCAAAACTTAGTGGCTCAACACAATAAATATTTATTATATTAGTTTCTATGCATCAGCTTAGAAACTTAGCTGTGTGTCTCTAGCTCAAGGTCTCTCATGAGTTTGAAATTAAGGTATCAGCCACGACTGCATTCATCTCAAGCCTCTACTGGAGCTAAAGTATCCTCTTCCAAGCTCACTCACATGGTTTTGGCAGGCCTCACAAAATAATCTTCCAAACTCACTAAAGTGGGCCTCTCCCCAGGGCTGCCTCATCATGGAAGGTGATGTTCTCCAGCATGAATGCTTTAAGTAAGGACAAGAAAGAGAGTACCATGAGGGAAACCACTGTCTTTTTATTACCTAATCTCAGAAGTGACATCTCATCACCTCTGCCTCATTCTATTTGTCAGAAGCAAGCCACTAAATCTGGTCCACACAAGGCCAGGAATAACAGGAGGCAGGTATCATTGAGGTCTATCTTAGAGGTTGCCTACTACAGATGGTAATGCTCAATTTTTTTACCTTAGTGGAGATTACATGAGCGATTGTTTTATGATTATTCTCTGGACTGAAAATTTATGTTTTGTGAATTTTACTGTATTTATGTTATACTTTGTAATAAACATTTTTTTAATTAAAAATGTACAGTAATGGAAATTTCTTCAAGCTTCATGTCCTCATGGAATGGAATCATTCTCAAGATGCTATACAACTTCAAAAAATTTCTCCTTGCTAACTCACTTAAATACATAAACTGTTTTACGAATGTTTGGGTACAACCACCAATTTTCAAGATATAAATTGATAAATTAAGTTGAGCTGATCATTCACTTGGGAAGCCATTATTCTGGAGACCCTCATTCAGACATTTTCCACTTAACATTCATTTGTTTTTAATCTACTTGTGGACAAATTATACCCAAAATTTGCCACAAATGCCATACTCAGTATGAGCCTGAAAACTTTTCTAATAATAATACCTTGATTATAATATTTTAAATTTCAAAATAAACATATTTTCTTTTTACATTTCATGGAATATACCAATACCACTGAATGTGAAAAGATAAACTTCAATTGATCATATATTTTTGTCCCATATAAATAATGAGAAAGCATTTTAATTAGTACTTTAAAATAAGTATTATGCTTTTAATTGAAACACAAACAATGCTCATGAAATTAACAGAAAAATCAGTCATTAAGTCTGTACTAGTCATCCAACAAACAATACACATATATAAATAATTTCATAAATAAGAGAGGAGCAGCTTACATCTAAGTGTACTGATCACTCATTCCTTGACAAACTTGACAAATGGCACAGCCCAGCCAGTCAGTCTACCCTTCATGAAAGGGAAGAGTGTAGATGTGAACATGGATATAAAACACTTCTGTCACTTACCCTTAAGTGGAGAAATCCAGAGGGAGCGTGAGAGTGGGTTAAGGAGTACCAAGGAAAAATAAAATATTTCTTTTATATATATGTTGTTGTTAAGTGCTATGGAGTCAGTTCCGACTCATAGTGACCCTATGTACAACGGAATGAAACACTGCCTGATCCTGGGCCATGCTCACAATCATTGCTATGTTTAAGCCCATTGTCACACCCATTGTGTCAATCCATCTAGTTGAAAGTCTTCCTCTTTTTCGCTGACCCTCCACTTTACCAAGCATGATGTCCTTCTCCAAAGCCTAGTCCCTCCTGATAACATGTCCAAAGTACATGAGATGACATCTTGCCATCCTCACTTCAAAGAAGCTTTCTGGCTGTACTTCTTCCAAGACATATTTGTTCATTCTTTTGGCAGTGGATGGTATATTCAGTATTCTTCACCAACACCATAATTCAAAGGCATCAATTCTTCTTCTGTCTTTCTTATTCATTGTCCAACTTTTGCATGCATATGAGGCAATTGAAAATACCATGACTTGAGTCAGGTGCACCTAAGTCCTCAAGGTGACGTCTTTGCTTTTTAACACTTTAAAGTGCTGCAGATTTGCCCAATGCAATACATCATCTGATTTCTTGATTGCTGCTTCCATGGGTGTTAAGTGTGGATCCAAGTAAAATGAAATCCTCGACAACTTCAGTATTTTCTCTGTTTATCATGATGTTGTTTATTGGTCCAGTTGTGAGGATTTTTATTTTCTTTATCTTGAAATGTAGTCCATACTGAAGGCTGTAGTCTTTGATCTTCATCAGTAAGTGCTTCAAGTCCTTTTTGCTTTCAGTAAGCAAGGTTGTGTCATCTACATTATATATGTATAATTCTTTAGTATAATAAAAGGTACCAAATACTAAGCTTGATAAAATATACATAAATAATGTACTTCAAGCTTGATTTTTAAGTATTTCTTACATAATAAAATTTAAAGGCTGTCTTCCTCAGATTTTAAGGAGCATTTTGTAATAATAACAATTATAAAGGTAATGGTGCCAATTATTGAGTTATCCTTTCTCTTAACTCCAAACTCATTCTTCTATACTCTGCTCTGTGATGCTGGAACTAAGACCTTGAAAACCATATTACCACCTGCTCCCCTATAGATTCTACCAGTAGGGGGCACAAAAAGGGGCCAGGAACACTGGAGGAAGGAGAAGCGGCCTTCTCTGTCCTGTTTGCTTGCTGGTCCTGATAGTATCATCCCAGCAATGGTCTTTCACCCTGGCAGTGGCAATTGATTTCAGTGCCTAGTTTTTGTGCCCACTTCCAGATCCTTTGGAGGTGCTACTTCAGAGCCATATCCTTCCTCAAAGATTTGAGTCCCAGCTCTGTGGGATCCACCACCTACCTTCTTTTCTTGCTCTTCATTTCTAGAGGTGGTGGCTGCTTCCAGAATACGCTTACTGTCTTTGTGATAGCTCAGTATTCCCTTTTTACTTTTTCAGTTTTCTAACATACGCTTAAGCAATTCTTTATATTGACTTCCCTCTGTTGTAACAATAGGTATGGTTTCTGTTTTCCTGACGGAAATTCACTGATACAGTAGTAGTCAAGAAATGATTAACAATTACGTAATTATTACCAAAATAATGTTTTATGGCTATATCTGAGCCTAGGCCCTGATTTGCTAAAGAGGAAGCTGTTTTTTTCTCTGCCTGTTTAAATAAAAATGATGTCATTGGTTTAAGAAGAAAAATATGAATTGTGATTTTAGATTTATAGATGTCTACATACAAAAATTTTCTACCCTAGACCTATGCAACTGCTTCATAAAATCATGAGAGGCCGTGCTTGTTAGATAATAAGAATAACATTTAGCTATGATTATTTATATGCATTCTTCTAAGAAGGCACATAGCCATACCATATATAGTAAATTGTAAATAATATACATGTATTTGTAATTTTTCAAATTATTTCATTAATAAATGTAAAAAAATAAAATACTATTTTCTTTTCAGTGGTCTGATCAAAACAATTGATAAAAAAAAATCATTCAAAAATACCATAATTACTTGGCAGTTGATCAACCTAAATACTTTTTTTGGTTACATATTAATTTTGAAAAATACTAATAAAAAGTTTCTTGCCACGCATAGATATGTATTTTTTCAGAAAAAAAAGTTGTAATAATCTCTACGTAGTGATACATAAATATTTCTGAGGAGAAGGTGAATGCCAGTGAAAAATATTTGGCATAGAGTTCCAGAGATGAGAGTTAGAGCACACTTAATTTCTTTTTATAGTAGTTACTTCCCGCCTATAATTTGAAACTTTATATTTATGATGATTTTATTATACTTCCTATGTTTTGAGCAAAGGCAAAATAACAATTTTGAAAACAAAAGATTTATTTAAGAATAAATGTTAGGGAATTGGGGAATAGAGTTCTCAATTTTAATTTATTTTGTCAATTTGAATTAGAATATTTGGAAACATTCTTTTTTTCAATCGCAAATATCTATTTAATTATAAACATGTACAACATATATAAATGCAAACAAATCATAACAAATTATGGCTAACATTACAAAGATTGGGAATTCAGGAACACTTAATTGTGCTCAAGAGGAATCTGTACATGGATCAAGAGGCAGTCATGAGAAAAGTCTAAGGGGATAGTGCATGATTTAAAATAGAAAAAGCTGTGAGACAAGGTTGTATCCCTTCCTCATATTTATTCATTCTGTATTATCAACAAAGAATCCAAGAAGCTGGACTATATGAAGAAGAACATGCCATCACGATTGGAGGAAGATCCCTAACAACCTGAGACAGGCAGATGATACAACCTTGCTTGCTGAAAATGAAGATCAGTTGAAGCACTTACCAGTGAAGGTCAAAGACTACAGCCTTCAGTATAGATTACACCTGAATGTGAAGAAAACAAAAATCCTCACAACTGAACCAATAAACAAAATCATGATAAATGACAAAGAAATTTAAGTTGTCAATGGTTTAATTTTCCTTGGATCAACAATGTCCATACAAGCAGCACAAGAAATCAAATGACATACTGTATTGGGAAAATCCATTGCAAAACCTCTTTACAGTTTTAAAAAGCAAATACATTACTTTATGACTAAAGTGCCCCTAACCCAAACCGTGGTCTTGTCAATTGCCAAATATGCATGTGAGAGCTGGACACTGTAAAAGGAAGACGGAAGAACTGATACATTGGAATTGTGGTGTTGATGAAGAATATTGAATATACAGTGGACTTACAGAAGAACAAACAAATTAGTCTTAGAAAAAATTCAATCAAAGTGCTCATTAGAAGTGAGGATGGTGAGACTTTGGCTTGTTTATTTTGGACACATCATGAGGAAAGATCGATCTCTAGAAAAGGACTTCATGGTTGGTAGAGTGTCAATGAAACAGGGAGAACCTCAGTGAGACGGATCAACACAATAGCCACAATTATGAACTCAAACATACCATTGACTGTGAAGATGGCACAGGACCAGGCAACGTTTTATTCTGTTATACATAAGGTTGCCATGAGTTGTAACTGACTCCAGGGAAATTAACAACAACAATAACAATAAATGCAAAATTGATCATTTTAATGTAAGTGATGGTTATGAAATGTTGTAAGATATAAGACACTTAAATCACTTAGTAAACTATTACTTGAGAAAATGATAAAATAATGATTTTTGTAGTGTACGGATTTAATTTTTATGTTGTTGAAAACTCTAAATCGGATTCACTTCCCTTATTATCAGAAAGGGTACTCTTGAATGGCAACTATTACTTTGATTACTCACGCTACTGCAGCTGCTCTCTAAATTGTTAAGTAATATCTAATTGCCAAATTCATTATTTCTTTCTGTTCCTTGTCTTAGTGGAGCATTGGTAATAGCCTATAAAGTCAGTGTTCTTGCCATCTATTGGGCCATGCAAAAATTTAAATGTCTATGTGAATATCATGAGATCCTTGTCAGAATATATAATACCATGGCTCATGTAAGGAATATGCAATGCTTGGAATCTGGAGATACTATTGATACTGACCCTGAAGGACCCTTGCATTAAATATCTGGAAAAATATACTGACATTGGGGCTCTATTAGCAAGTTACTATGTGTTTCAAAAGGCAACATGATGGGTAAAGTGCTGGTACATTTAAGACTAATCAAAACCAGTTACCTACAAGTTGATTCTGACTCATGGCGACCCCATGTGTGTCAGGGTAGAACTCTTGTTCCACAGGATTTTCAATGACTGCTTTTTTGGAAGTAGGTCACCAGGTTTTTCTTCTGAGGTGCCTCTGCTGGACTCAAACAACTAAACCTTTGGTTAGCAGCTGAATGTGCTAACCATTTGCACAACCCAGGGGCACTTACGAGTAGATGAGCAAAATGTTATCCCTTTAATCCAGGAAATGTGCTGGTAGGAATTCACTGTTGTCACCCTCTGGAAGTCTGACTACCATTTTTTTTTTTTTAAACAAGAATTGATTTTGATTCATGACCACCAAGAGGTATGATAGACAAAAATATTAGTGAAAGGTGCACTGTGATTCGTTTTCTCTTGAACTAATAAATACAATATTTACATAACCAGTGGTGGAGATTTGGCCAAGGATAAATGGGTATTTGTATCGCTCACCCTCCAGGGAAAAGGATAGAAAAATATACAATAGTAATTCACTGGAAGGAAAGGGCTAGCTGCTTACGCTGAGATACTATGCTTCTCTGTGAACCCAACCCATCGGCACAGCTGTCAGGAAGGCCGCTTCAATTAACATCTCCCTACCCAAGCCATGGTATTTTCAGTTGCCTCATATGCATGCGAAAGGTGAACAATGAGTAAAGAAGACCAAAGAAGAATCGACACCTTTGAATTATAGTGTTGGTGAAGAATATTGAATATTCCATGGACTGCCAGAAGAACAAACACATCTGTCTTGGAAGAAGTATAGCCAGAATGCTCCTTAGAAATGAAGATGGCAAGACTTTGACTTACATACTTTGGACATGGTATCAGGAGGGACCAGTCTGTGGAGAATGACATCATGCTTGGTAACGTAGAAGGTCAGTGAAAAACACGAAGACCCTCAATGAGATGGATTGAGACATGTTTCCAATGATGGGTTCAAGCATAGCAACGATTGTTATCATGGCACAGGACCAGGCAGTGTTTCATTCTGTTGTACATAGGGTTGCTATGAGTCAGAACTGACTCCATGGCACCTAACAACAGCATTACAGAATACACACAAAATCAGTGGTTTCACTGCATCCATTAATGCACGTACAATAGCCCTTGCCTGTAGACCATTAAAGGCACCTAGGACAGAGTAAAGCCTTGAGGCAACAGGATCAAGTACATACTGAATTCATCAGGCTCTTATATTTACAAGGAAGAATATTTATTCTTACTGCAGTTGTTATTTCTATCTGCGGTAATAAACTGTGTTTTAAAATCTCAAAAATGTGTATGAGCAGCTCCCTTTGTGGTTAAATCATACTGAAGCCCTTATTTGCATTGGTAGTAATAATAGGTCTACAAAGTTGCTGAAAATTTATAGGAAATGGAATAGTCCCTCACAGTGACAGTCTATGAGTGGGGGAGGTCCTGATTTAGACCTGGGAAGATAATCTGCAATGAATGTGCTCTGCCTTTCCTAAGAGATTTTGAAGGCATAGGTTAAAAATTAGTGACTTCTTGCTTCATGAATTAATTTGCAGTTGGCATAATTGAAATGGAAAGCCCTAATACATTGGTAGACCGTTGTACATGATGATAAAAAAGCTGTTACTTAAATTGGCTGATCACTTGTCAAAGGTTGCTCTTGAAACAAGTCCTGGGTGCAATTATGCTCTACAACAAGAAAAACAAACTTATTCTTTATAATAAGAGATATCAAGTTATGGTCCAGAAACATGTGCATGTCCCCTTCTCCATGTCCCTCAGGAAATTAAGAACATGGATATATGGACTATAAAATAGGAAAAGTCAATTCTGTTTATTGATAAATTGTTGATAGAATTACTCAGAGTTGGTAGTGATATCAGTCAGGATAGATTAAGCAGTACTGTGGTGACAAATGAGCCCCAAATCTTATTTGCTTTAAAGAACAAATGGTTGAATTTCAGCCCATATATATATATATATATATATGTATATATATATATGTATATATATATGTATATATA
>NW_004443953.1:1096740-1115582 GCF_000243295.1 Trichechus manatus latirostris
AAATCTCCATCATAAGTTAGCTATAGCTGTCTTCTATGTCCCCTTTTCCTCTCCACCTTAGAACCTAGTGAGACAGAGCAGCATGTTTCAAGGACATTGCCATGCTCATGACAGAGAGGGAAGAAAAGCAAGATGGATGACCACATAATAGCTTTTAAAACTTCTGCTCAAAAGTGGCCATGCCACTTCCGCTTTCATTCCATTAGTCAAAGCACCAGTTAGTCAAAGTGCTACTCTGTTCATGAGTCCTTTACACAAGCATGGAATGGTTAAGGACTAATGCTGACTGACCTCCAATGAATGAGTTGCCCTATCCACCTTGCTATTTAGTGTTTCTTTTGTGCCGGGTACCCTTTAGGTAGCATTGATACAAGATATAAGAATTTGTGCCCTTGTGCTCACTTCTGTATGCCCATTCATATGTCCTTCTCTCAGAATTTCTTCTCTTCTGATCTTACACTTTCAGGTCCCTTTGAATCTCATTCTTTTTAGACCAAGAAGACAAGCCATTGACCACTGCCCAAGAATCTATGTTTATCCTTGCCTTAGGACACTTATCTCTCTACATAGAGTGTTTGACCAGAAGTACCACATGAAATTCTCCCTACTGAGGGGGGAGGGGGTTCTCACCACTGTCTTTCAAGGCCATGCAGAATGAGACTGTACTGCAGCAGCAGTTGATTTTTAGCTTGCAGTAACATTTCAAACTGACCCATCTGTGAAGCAGATCTGAGTTTTTCATAGCGTGTCTCCCACAAAGACACTGAAGAGTGTAGAGGGAGAGGCACTGGTATAATAAAGGTGACTTGGGGAACTAGGCCACCTGCATAAGTGACTAACTTGTGTCCTTTAAACCAGCTCTGGCCCAATCATGAATGTACCATTTCTATCGTATGATTGCTGCTGCACCTGCCTGACTTTATGGCATGGAAAGTCTAACAAGACAGGTTATAATGGTCACATAGTCAGTTGATATTCCATGGTAAAATGCTCAGACTCTATAAGAGCCTAGTTGCAGGTCAGAAGTGTCTTTTTGAATAGTGCATAGTTCTCTGAAGCGCTCTGTGCTGCAAAGCTCTTGTTAGATTTCTTACATGCTGTTATTATCTACTATGAATACTTCTATTTCCATGGGATCTGTCTGGTCATATATGTGTTGGAACTACTTGTACAATGGCCTAAACCTACTTACAGATCTCTTTCTTGCTCTGGGTCCCACTCAAAACTAGAAGCATTTCTAATTTACCTAAAAAAATAGGTCAGGGAAGTATTCTCAAGTGAGAGTCTTTCTGTCTCTAAAAATTGGAGAGAACTACCAAGTGATGGTCCTCTTTCTTAGTTGTATGAGATAAAGTTGCAATAACTTGTCTTTTATGTTGAATGGGAGGTTTTAGCATGCTCCGGTTAACTGACCCATAAAATCTTTACTTTCGTGATAGGCTAGTGAATTATCTCTAACCCACTGGTTTTTTGTCCTATCTGCGGGCATACTTTTGTCTTACCAGGGGATCCAGGGTACTTACCACTTCCTGTTCTTCAGGTCCAATTAACAAGTGCAAATATCATGGACAAATGTGATGTTCTGTGGGAATGTCCAGGCAATCTCTTTGGACTATAGTACAAAAGAGACCAGAACATTAATATAGCCTCAGGGCAATACCATGAATATACTGTTGCCTGATCCATGTGAATGTGAAATCCTTCTAATTCTCCTTCTAGATATGGATCAAAAACAATGCATTCCCCAGATCAATATCCATTTACAATGTCTAAGATTTCTTTTAGAGAAGACACTAGATCTTGTACAACAGCACTATTGGAGTAACACATGGTTAAGTGTATAATAGTCAACACTAGATAACAGTGCTGAATTAAATGGAGATTTGACAGGGACTACCATACCTACATCTTTTAACTCTTTGAGCATAACATAAATCTTTGCCAATCCATCTAGGATGTAGTATTGCTTCGAATTTAATATCTTGTTCATGATGAATAATTTAAATGGGTTCTTATTTTACCTTTTTACAATTTTGGCTTTTACTAAACAGGTCAGGAAATCAAAGCGACAGTTTTGCCATGTGCTAATAAAATCCATTATAATTTTGCACTAATTGAGAAAATGACCACAGGTGAGTCTGTGGATCCAATGGATTTACTGTGAGTCAGAATTGAGATAAGACTCTACTTATCCTCTGGCCTCCATACGAGGGAAGCCATGTACCCAACAGCCCAAGAAATTCATGAATATTTCCCCATTCCCCATGTACACTGAGGAAAATGCCTGTAGTTTACACTAGAGAAAGATTAGTGGAATTGCAGTTATGGCACTGAGATTTTCTGCCTCAAGGGAATCCAACTTTCTTTTCAGTAGATAAGCTCCAGATCTGAGAACTAGCTAAGGTCTATAAACCGGATGAGGGTTTGGGATTCTCAGTTGCATTAGCACATATTAACATTCAGGTCACTCTCATTTGATTTTTATAATCATATGCAATATGCTTGTTGACTGTCCATGAATCTCACTCCTAGGAGCACCATAGTCTATTAGCCATCAGCACAAATCCTCAGAAGTCAGAATCTCTGGTTGCCATTTTGGACTTGTTGCCTGATATGGTAATTACGAACACTTTACTTCTGACAGTTATCTGATGTCATCTGATTTCTGCTATTCCACAGTCTTATCCTTCCTCTTTCTTCTAAGGAAAGCAGCAGTGTCCCTTTCTCCAACTCTGACCTACAGAAGAAAGTTACCATTGAGTTCTTCATTATCTTCTGGGCCTGAACAGTCTTTGCTGGAGTCACAATGCTAATTTGGCACAAGTACAAATTATCTAAATCTTCCCTCAACATGTCAAGCATCATATCTAGGCTTAAAACCCAGGCATGTAATAGAACTACCCTTGAATATAGACATCACTACATCCACAAAGGGGTTTACCAAGATACTGTTTCATCTAGGGGAGAAAGAGTGCTCCCCTCTCCATACACATACATGATACTGTGACAGGACCAAAGATTATTTTAGTTATTTGTTCGTTTATTTTTAGCCACGCACAATTGATAAACCTTATTTTGGCCATCTTTGTAGCACACAGATGAGAGTGCATCCTCTATTTTATAGCTCTTATAAAAATATTAGGTGCATAAGGCCAACATATTCTTAATATTATTGCTCAAGACTTCTATACCTTGGTGGGAACTCACCTCCTGATTTCCCAAAATATTCTATGTGAGGCAGTATAGCATAATGATTATAGATTTTGAATCAAAGTTAATTTTTACTCTAAACTGTCCTATTAACTATGGGCATGATCTTCATAAAGTTGTTTAACTTATGTCAGTATGTTTCTTTACCAGTAAAATACAGATATTAATAGTACTTATCCCATAGAACAAGTGGTCAACAAAGTATTAGTACTATGCTTGTTATCATCAACATTATCATTTTTTGTATAAATAAGGCTTACTTTTTTTTTTTTTGACATGTGCATTTCTGATATATCTACTTCTATTTCTTGCGTTTATTGGGCTGAAGTCAATAGTGCCATAAGAAAATTCTATCTTTTCTATGGAACGTTATTTTGCTTAAAAAAATAAAAATATGGATTCAGGTGATATGATGAAATTAGGAAGAATCATGTGGTTGGATAATGATGTGATGTGTTTTGATTGACATGAGTGGAATGATGGTAAATAATAATAGTAAGTATTGTAAAGGAATCTGGCTTAGATGTTGTTTTATATAGTAATGGAAGAGGATGACTATGTGCTATCAGATCCATTATGAGTAAGTTGCATGAATAAGCAGAACTGAAATTTGGAAAAAACAAAAACAAAACCCAGTCATTGACTATGATTAAGTGTTATCTTAAAGGAAATCAAGAGCTGAAAAGTTTGTCCTCAAATAATCTGAAATCTGTGCATTTTCCTGAATTACTATGAGTATGTAATCATAACTCCATCCATGGTAAAATTCCTATTTTTGGAAAAAAAGTCATTTGGACTAAAGACATCTGAAATGGATATGTATCCATATGAAGAGTAGGTAGCTGAGTAATACTTATAATATTGAATTCCAAGCTATGCTTTTTAGAAGAAACACTTCTTGCTATATTCTGTCCTGTTGATATGCTAGTGGAATTTAAATCCTGGTAGTCTGTTACGTTTACCAGTACTATACCAGTCATTTTACTGAAGTCTGATGCACTAGAGAATTTTCAGTAAGGAATTCTATCCGGTAGACTTAAGATCTGCTGCTTCAGAGAAATTTTGAAAGAGTTCATCTACAATGATTGGTCTTATACAATTTTACTTTGATGATATAGCATAAAAGGTATAGGAGAGAGATTAAAACTTATGTATGTATATTTAAGGACAACTTGACATGAAGCATTCCTGAAAAAAGTTACTGGCAAAAAGCAAAGGTAGAAAGGCATGCAGTAATCAGAGCTAATATAGCATTTTTCAAGAAGAATCATGTAGAATATTATGCAGAATAGTAAGCTGAAAATAGTGTATGACTGCAGTTTCAAACTAAAAACAAGATTCATGGATACATCATGCAGCAACACTATGGATGTTTGACACATGATCCACACAATGAATTATATTACTGATATATGATGGATTGCACATGATAATGCAATACATATGAGCTGTCCAAATATCAGCTCTTATCTGAAAGACAATTAATACAAGATTTTGACAACACTTACTTTTTACACCCAAACTAAAGAATAGAAGAATGTTCTTTCTGATGTTTGCTAATAATTATCCTTCAAAATAGTAAGAATGTTCTGTTGATTAGCTCTCTATAATAAATTATATTCTACATCATAGTTAATTCCTTTTAGAAGTAGATAATAAACCAATGATCAAAAATTTGCACACTTCAGGGGACACAGTAAAGAAAACTTCTTAGCCATAAACATACACCTCCTGGGACTGAGATACTGGACTTAAGGGCTAGGGACAATAGTCTCGGGGGACATCTAGGTCAATTGGTATATCCTAATCCATATAGACAATGTTCTACATTCTACCTGGGGTCTCAAAACTTGCAAGTGGCCATCTAAGATACAACAATTGGTCTCCTCCTGTCTGGAGCAAAGAAGAGTGAAGAAAACGAGGAAACAATCTCTCCAAAGGACTAATGGACCACATGAACCACAGCCTCCTCTAGCCTGAGACCAGAAAAATTGGGTGGTACCTGGCTATCACTACTGACTACTGTGACTGGGACCACAAAAGCAGGTCATGGAGAGAGTTGGAGAGAAACGTAGAACAAAATTCAAGCTCATAAATAAGACCAGACTTATTTGTCTGATAGTGACTGGTAGAACCCCCAAGACTATGACCCTTAGATACCCTTCAAACTTGTAACTAAAATCACTCCTGGAGATCACATTATAGTCATACAATAGACCAAAACCAAAACCATTGCTGTCAGTGATTCTGACTCAAAGTGACCCTACAAAACAGAGTACAACTGTCCAAGGAGTGGCTGGTGGATTTGAACTGCTGACCTTTTGGTTAGCAGCTGAACTCTCAACCGCTGCACCACCAGCACTCCATACAATAGACAGGCCTAACACCAGTGAGGAACGTACACCTCAGAACAAGCAACTATACAAGACCTAACGGCCAGCTTTGCCCAAAAGCAAAGTTCAGAAGGATAGCAGGTGCATGAAAGCTGGGCGAATGGGCACAGGGAACTCAAGGAGGAAAGCGGGGAGAGTGCTGACACATTCAGGAGTTTGCAAACAGTGGCATGAAACAAGCTGTGTGTAAATTGTTGGATTGGAAACTAATTTGCTCTGTAAATTTTCACCTAAACAACAATAAAGTATTCAAAAAAGAAAGACAGAGAATCTTGAAAGCAGCAAGAGAAAAGAGACTCATAATATACAAGGGATTCTGTATAAGATTAACAGCAAATCAGAAACCATGGAGGTCAGCAGGCAGTTAGATGATATATTTAAAACATAGTTTTAAAAAGTCTCTTCAATACCCTCACAAAAACAAGCAGAGAAACTACAATAGGAAAAAAATACAATCTCAACAAAAGTAGGTGACAAGGTATCACAGACCAAAAAGAACAACAAGACATATATAGCACAAGCAACTGTGTAACAGGAAGCAGAAGAAAGAAAAAAGAACTTCTACTACTCCTTGGAACTGGAGAACCTAGTAATTGATAACAACTTGTAGTTGTTATTTGCCATCTAGTGGGCTCTGACTCATGTGACCTTAGGTATAACAGAACAAAATGTTGCCTGGTCGTGTGCCATCTTCATGATCACTGGTATGTTTGAGTCCATTGTCAATCCATCTCAATGAAGGTTTCCCTGTTTTTTTGCTAACCCTCTACTTTACCAAACATGGTTACATTTTCCAAGAGATCTTTGCTGATGATGTGTCCAAAGTAAGTGAACCAAAGTCTTACCATCCTTGCTTCTAAGGAGCATTCTTATGTATTTCTTCTAAGACTGGTTTGTTCGTTCTTCTGGCAGTACACGGTATATTTCAGTATTCTCCATCAACATCACAATTTGAATGCATCAATTCTTCTGACTTCTTTTTTATTGTCCAGCTTTTGCATGCATATGAGGCCTGACTATGGCTTGGGTCAGGCAAACTTTAGTAATCAAAGTGACATCTTTGCTTTTTGAAACTACAGAGAGGTCTTTTGCAAAAGATTTGCTAAATCCAAAGGAGATTTATCGTTTTCTTTGAACTATCTGCATCATTTGACCAGTTGGTCACTGCCTCCTCCCTGATAATCTTTCTTTTTTCCCCCCACTGGACTTCCAGGACACCCACTGTCTTGGACTTTATTCTTCCTCACTGGTCACTCTTTATCAGCCAACTTTATTGGTTCTCTACTGTCCTAGCACCTTCTAATGTTGGAGTTTCCCTGGGAGCAGTCTTTGGTCTTTTTTCTTTAACGCATTTTGTAGACGATGAGCCCTAGTGGTGCAGTGGTTAAAGTGCTCAGATGCTAACCAAAAGTTCGGTGGTTCAAATCCACCAACAGCAACATAGGACAAAGATGGGGCAGTCTGCTTCCATAAAGATTTACCCTCGGAAACCCTATGGGGCAGTTCTACTCTGTCCTATAGGGTTGTTATGAGGCGGAATCAACTTGAGGCAGTAGGTTGGGCTTTTGGGTTTGGTTTGTGTCAGTCCTCTGCTGAGATCATTTTAGCTCCCTTTTTAATGTATTTGTGTGTTTGTAGACGTGTGGGGTTGGGGAGCTTCAGTGTATTTCACTTCCAACAGCCAGCACCTGCAGCTCTTTTTTCGGAGAATTGCCTTGGAGTTATTGGAGCTTGCTTTGCTGACAACTCAATATTGGTTTTGAGAAGCATATTGGCATAAAAATACCGATATTTTAAATGTATCATTATGGCTGCTCTATTGAGAATAAACTGTAGAGAAGCAGGGACAAATTCATAGAGATCTATTAGGAGCCAATTGCAATTATCCACGCCATCCCCCAACACACACATGAATCTGACTTCACGTACATCCACAAATAAAGAATATTCTTCTACCCAATTTATTTTTTCTGAGTAAATATGTAGAATCGCTAACGATTACTTAGATGACCCATAAATTCACTCTGGTGGTGTTTTCACCTCCATTTTCTGTCCTTGCTATGAAGTGAGTCAGAATCCTGACTCTTCCTGTTCTGTAACTGGCTTCTCCAGGGTTTTATTTATTTTTTTCCTCATTGTTTCTACTCCAAGAATATTCAGAATTAACTTACTTCACCTCTTTGATTTTTCCAAACATAGTTAAGAGCAGGCTATAGTAACAAAACTTTGGCTTCAAAAGAATAAAACTACAACAAAATAGCGGACAATTACAAATAACATTTGTCAACTGATAGAGAACATGATAAATGATTTGTGGTAAAATCATACATTTAGAACATGATGTAGCCATATAAAAGGAATGGAAAAAACCCTCTATGTTATGATACAGAAAGATCTTGAAAATACGTAGTTGAGTAAAGCAAGCAAAGTGCAGAAGATTTTAAATGGTACTTATTCTATCTCTAAAAAATGGAAATCTCAAAAATTCTACTGCTATGTAAATACCTTTTAATCATGATTTTTGCTTTTAGAAATTTAGACTAAGCATATTTAAATTTTTTTCCACTTTTTTTGTTTATTGTTGTAGTTTAAATGAAGTTTACTTTTCAAGTTAGTTTCCCATACAAAAATTTATACATACATTGTTATGTGACCCTGATTGCTCTCCCAGTACTGTGACAGCACATTCCTCCTTTCCACCCCTGATTGCCCATGTCCATTCAACCAGCTCCTAACCCTCTCTGCCTTCCTATGTCACTTCCGGACAGAAGCTGCCCATCTAGTTTCTTTTATCTACTTGAACTAAGAGGCACTCCTCATGAGTATCACTTTACATCCCACAGTCCAGTCCAACCCCTGTCTGAAGAGTTGGCGTCGGAAACTGTTTTAGTTCTGGACTGATACAGAATCTGGGGGCCATGCTTTCTGGGGTTCCTCCATAGACTAAGCATATTTAAATATTAATAGTCTTTTAAAACATAGTTTTATTTGTTTCTAATGAGTACAACCATCTCTCGTTTCAGTTCTAATTTCTTTCTATTATAACTTATACTGTAACAAATTCTTGTGTATGTAAATATTTCCCTCTGTACCTATTTATTTATTTTTATAATAGATTCCTCAATGTGTAATTCCTGATCAATGGTAGGATGATGTATGCATTACCAAATAATTTTCTATAAATAGGAACTTTTTCAGTCAACACTTGATGTTAGTACCTGTATATCATCATACTCTCTGCAACATTGAGTACTATGATTTTAACGTTTGCATTTTTATAAAAAAATAAAACCTCCTCTACCTTAGTACTAAAAAAGTATAAGTTTTTTCAAACCCTTATAATCCATTTTTATTCATTCTTTGGGAATTCTATGCTTTTCTTCTTGCTCATTTTTCTATTGAAGTATTACTGTTTTTCTTCTCATTGTTGAAAACTGCTTTTGTAAAAATCAAATACGTTAACTCCCTGTCTTATTTGTTGTAACATTTTTTCCTGGTTGTATTTGCCTTTTGCTTTTGTTTTTGACTTGAATATTTTACTCTATTTATTAATTTCCTTTAATTCCCATAATCAGAATCCCATCCCCCTCCCTGCACAAGCAAACATTTTAATATGCTTCATGTGTATCTTTTTATTTCAATAAATTGCAAAGTGTATAATATTTTCTGTGATTGTGTGTGTGGCTAAATAGTATCACGTTATATATCTCATCTCTTTTCTACTTTAAAAAACACGAGGTGCTGCTATTAATATGCATTTCTGTGAATATGTTGACATTTAGTCAATTGCTGCTATATCTTGCATAATAGTTCATGGTGGGCATTTACCACATTTTGCCCAACCATTTTCCCACTGATGGACCCAAAGGTTATTTTTACCTTATTTCCACCACATGATCTGGGAATACTTTTCATACATAATCCTTTATGAACCAGAGCAAGATTTTCCCAGGGGAACATATTCAAGAGTGGACTTGGTGTTTCATAGAATGTGTACACACATAACTTGACTGCCACTGGAAGACTTTCCAGAATGGCTGTATCATTTGACAGACTCAACAGCAGAGTGTGTGAGTTTCTATAACTGGACATCCCTGCCAACAGTTAGCATTATGAAGCCTTCCATTTTATTTCCACTGCAGTTTTAATTTGCATTTTTCTGATTACTAATGGTTTTGAGTGTCTCATCAGTTACTAATTAAGTTAAAACACACGAAATTGCTGATATCCAAGCATTTTTTTAATTTATAAAATATGGCAGTTACATATGGTTCATGCTAATAGCTTTTTGGGTTTCATCTTCTATAATTAACCTGTTTTTATCTCTTGCTCATTTTTCTATAAAGTTGATGTCTTTTTATGGCTTTTTTGCAGAAATTCTTTACATTTCAGCTGCTAATCGTTTGTTCAGTTTAGACACTTGAAATGTCTTTCCTTTTTTTTCTCTTGTCAATTATTTTGTCTATGGTGTCCCTCTTGATCCTTAATTTGGACACAACAGTAGTAGTGGTAGTGGAGGTGGTGATGTGGTACTTTACTCTTATTTAGCACTTACTGTGTTCCAGGCACTGTTCTAAAAATTTTGCATATTTTAAATAATTTAATCTCCATTTTACAGATGAGAAAACTGAGGCAAATAGAGGTTAAAAGATTGTTGAAGTTCACTCAGCGAGTAGGTGATGGAGTGGAATTTGATCTAAAACCATCCTTCTCTAGGGTTCATGCTCTTAACTATTAGTCTGTACATTTCTTATTTTATGGTTTGCTTTGAAAGTTTTTTTAAAAAAATACTTTACCTGTGTTTAGAACTCTATACTTTCATCTTCCACATTTATACATTTGTTCAACCTAGATTTCACTTTGATATGTGAATTAGACGAGGGTTCCATTCTATTTTCCATCTACAGTCAGTGCTTTCCCTTTTGATTATTGTGCCACTTTAATTTTATGCTGAATATGAATCAATCTCTATTTGATTACATTAGTTTCTTTGCTCATTCCTGAATGAATACGGCACTATTTTTGCTACTGTGGTTGGGAGGTGAGGTATGTCTTGATATATAATTGAGTAAGTCCCCATTTTCCTTCTCTTTTATGGCTGACTTGGCGATTCATGTATTTTTATTCCTTCATATAATTTTTTAAGATAATACTTTATTGTGTTTTTGGTGAATGTTTACACAGCAGTTTAGGTTCCCTTTCAGCAAACTAATTGACAGGAGAAAGAAGTGGAGGGGTATTTGAAGTGTCTGAAATGAACAAATTGTTCAGTGACATTGGTTATATTCTTCACAATGCATGAACATTCTCATTTCCATTCTGGTTGTTCCATTTCCATGAATATAGCTTCCCTGCCCTTTACCTTCTCATCTTTTTTTAAAGTAATTGCTGACCATTTAGTCTCACACAGATGATTATTTAAAGAAGCAGAGTATTCATGCGTGATATTCTTTATTTCGTGAGCAAATTTGTTATTTAGCCAAAAGGTGACCTCAGGGACTAGTTTCAGTTCAGTGTTTAAAGAATATCTCAGAGCAATAGTCTTGGGGAGTCCTCTAGACTCAACAGGTCCAGTAAGTCTGTATTTTTTTTTAAGAATTAGAGGTTCTATTCAACATTTTTCTCCCATTCTATCAGGATCCAACTACTGTGGACATGATCAGAATGATTGGCAGTGGTAGGCAGGCACCACCTAGTTCTTCTGGTCTCAGGGTAGATGAGGTTGTGGTTCATGTTGAATATTAGTCCTATAGACTAGTTTCTTTTTTGAGTCTTTGATTTCCTTCTTCTATTTTGCTCTGGACAAATAGAGACAAATAGCTGTATCTTAGATGGCTGCTTACAAGCTCTTAAGAACCCAAATACTACTCACCAAACTAGGATGTAGAACATAAACTTTATGACCTATGTTATGCCTATTGATTGAGTTATACCATGAGACTATGGTCCTAATACTTCAAACCCAGAAAATCAATCCCACAAGGTGTTTATGTCTAAGAAATATCCATAACTATGCCATGTGCTTTATTATATATATGAATATATATACATGCACATACCTATATGCATGTATATATATATGCATACACCTATATATACACACATATATACTGACATATACACACCTATACACATATATGCCTACATACAAGTGAAATGGTATTTCATAGTAGTTTTGATTTACATTTCTCTGATAGCTAATGACATTGAGCATCTTTTCATCTGTCTGTTAGCCATTTCAATATCCTCTTTGGTGAAATGACTGTTCATGTCCTTTGCCCAGTTTTTGATTGGGTTATTTATCTTTCTGTTAAGTTGTAAAAATTTTTCTGTATATATTTAAGATATTAGACCCTTATTGGTTTTGTCATTCCCATAGATTTTCTTCCCAGTCTGTACGTTGTCTATTTACTCTTTTGATAATATAAGTATTTAACTTTTATGCAATTCCAGTTATCTACTTTGTTTTCTGTTGCTCATGCATTCATTGTTATGTTTGATAATCTATCATTGAGAAAAATTAGGTTCTAAAACTTTTCTCCTATCCATTCTCCCACAAACTTTATGGTTTTAGATTTAACATTTAAGTCCTTGATCCATTTGGAATTAGTTATTGTGTATTGCATGAGGCATGGATTTATTTCATTTTTCTGCATGCAGAAATCCAGTTTTGTCAGCACCATTTTTTGAAGAGACTGTTCCTTCCCCTTTGAATGGATCTGGCTCCCTTGTCAAAAACAATTGACCATAGATGTTTGGATTTATTTTTGGGTTTTCGACTGTATTCCATTGGCCTATGTGTCTATCATTAAACCAGTACCAGGATGTTTTGACTGTCCTTCATATAAATTTTAAAGCAATTCTAGAAATGTGACAAAAAAAAGAGAGGTGGTACACTTAAAAAACCATTATAATAGTACAATGCAAAATTTCAAGTGAGAACATAATTTGGAAAGCGAGGCTTTAGAAATCTAGTCAACCTAGAGAGATCAGAAGCTGTCCTGTCAAGGCAGACAAACGGGCACACAAAATGTCTATTTGATTCAATAGTTCACATTATCAAAGTTAAGAGAGTCCTTGAGTTCTGAAGCTTGGAAAGCTACCATAGCCTACAAGAAACATTTTTGAAAAACACCAAAAAGAATTTGATCAAATCTTGTAAGAAAAATATTGTAATGAAAATTCATCAAATTATGTCTCAACAGTAATAAAAAATACTATTAAATTGTTGCCAGAAAGTAGATGAAAACTATATCCCAATATTTTAAAATAAGTTAAAAAGACATTAGGTAAGTTATCAAAGCATGGAGAGAATGATACATTCAGAAGAGCTCAGGAATAAAATGGCTTAACAACAGAGAAGAACTGATAGAATTCAGGAATAAGAGATAAAACAAGGAAGAAAAAATATTTTAAAAATAGAGTATTTGATAAGAAAGATGAGTGCACAAATATGAAAATATCAGTAAAGGGACTGAAAGGAAATGGATAGAAAAATCAGAAACAAAGAGAGTGAAAAGGATATCAGAAAAAGTATTACGTATAGAAGACCGGCAAAGGAGATGTAGAATATGTATAGTTGTAGTACCTTGAGAAGAAAACCAAAGCCATAGGATGGAAAAGTATTTTTTACTATAATTTCAATAAAGTTTTCCTGAACCAAATGATGACTACAAACTGAAAACTCATACCATGTACCTGGGAAATATGAAACTGAATAACAAATTCCAAGGCATATCCTGATAAAACTATTAAAGATTTAAAAATCATTTTTTGGGTTTCTAGCAAAATGACTGATGATGACCAGCCATTGCTTAAAACACATTCAGCGTATAAAGGAAAGAAAATCAAATTAGCATCAGACTTCTTCGCTGTTACGTTTTATGCCAGCAGACCCTGGAACAACATTATTGTATACTTAAAATAGAAAATGAGAGACATTTTCTTTTAAATTTGGCCACACTGTCCTTAGATTGTGGAGCGCTGGTGGCATAGTGGTTAACAGCTTGGCTGCTAACCAAAAGGTCAGCAGTTTGAATCTACCAGCTGCTCCTTGGAAACCCAGTGGGGCAGTTCTACTGTGTCCTATAGGGTTGCTGTGAGTTGGAATTGACTTGATGGCAACAGGTTTTGTTTTTGGCCTTAGATTGCAAGCAAACATTTATGGGCATGGGAAAACTTCAAGAATGTTGTTTCCATGAGTAGTTTTTCAAGAAACAACTAGAAAGTAAGATTTCAGCTAGCCAAGGAATGACTGATGACACTTTGCAATGGGTTCTGTTGATAAGCATAATATGTATTTAACTTTATTTTTAACACATAGTGGACCTAATGATGACAGAAAAACATGTAGATGTTATTTGTGTTAATGTGGAATTAATATAACTAAAAGTATAAGAAGGGAATGAGAAGAGTCCATGGAAATTAGAATTAGCTCACTGATTATCTCACAGCCATAAACTGGGATTAAAATATAATCAGTTTAAATTTGATACAGGGAGAGAAGTACAGGAAGTTATTGTGACTCTGTAGTGCTTTAAGAGAGGGAACTAAAGATCACCTATAAAGAAATTAGTATAAATATAGCCAATGAAGCAACTGTGCAAACTTTCTTAACAAACATGAAATACACATGGTGAAAAGACTTAAAATATGTGTTGTATGTATGTGCATGCAACAGTATGGCAGAGCTGACACCAGTTTACCATTCTCCATTAAAGGAACCAGGATTCACTGAGAAAAAATTGGTTCCAGTTTTGGCACAAGAAATGTACAAGTCTGGAATACTGTTTTGTGCTAAAAAAAAAAATTAGCTATCAGAAACTAATTAGGCAAAGTCAAAATGACACAGAAGACAACTAGAAAGGGCTACTAGTTGCCAAATTTGGGGCAATTTAGCCATAAAAAAGAGGAATGGCTGTAATTCATTAAAACATACTCAGCATATGAAAACCATGGATTGACTAGAATGTCCAGAATAATTTTGAATAATAGCAGCAGTGATTGTCATGCTTCTTTTGCTCTTTATTAGAATGGGGCTGATTTTAGTGGTTCACTATCCAGATAACTGTGATTTAAGAGACTGCACTCAATTGTGTTAAATATATATATACATATACATACGTATTTCTATTTCTAGTGTGCTACTAGGGTTAGATTTAAAAATTCAGAATTGTGTTCTGGGATTTCGTCAAAGAATTTTTAAGCTCATTAATATGTGTATATTTTTCTTTAATTTGAGCCATAAATAAAGTGTCATTGTTAGGTGCTGTCAAATCGGTTCTGACTCATAGCGACCCCAAAGGACAGAGTAGAACTGCCCCATAAGGTTTCCAAGGAGTGGCTGGTGGATTTGGACTGCAGACTTATTGGTTAGCAGCCAAGCTCTTATTCTGTTATTAAATTACTAAATTAAATCCGTTATTTACTCTTAGAACAAAAGCTACTCATCACCTGCTCTTTGGAAATATGAAGAAACTCACCTATAAAACTAAAAGATTTTTTGATATTGCTTTCTGGGTTTTGGTATGTTCATATTATTTCTTTTTTTTTTAAATTTTACTCTTCAAATGTATGTTTTTAAAGAAAAAATCAGTAATAACACTATTTTTTTAAAGTAGTAACAGTTTCCACTCCTACTTACTTATTTTCATTTGTTTACTGTTTATCCCAAAATAGATTATAGATACTTCACTTTTATTTTATCATAGGCTGTATAAATTTAATGTTATTGCACTTTAGTCATAAGATATCTAAACACTGATAATTATTATTAACATGGTCTGGTTTATACCCAGTTATGGTTGTACAATAGGAAACTGAAAAACTTGAGCTTTAGACGTTTTTAAAATATACCATTATTGTAACACTTCATTGGTTTAAGGCGTTGCAAGTAATTGAATAACAACTATTTTAAAGAGAAGATATACACGAATTCCCTATAAGATTTGAAAGTTGGGTTATATTTTTCCAGGTTTCCTTTGAGTTAAGATTTGTTGATTCTCTGACTAGTATAAAGGAAGAGCATGTTAATGAAGTGCAGAAACATCTCTTTTTATAGTTTTTTGTGATCTAAGGAAGTCAGAATGTATATTTGTGTTCTGCTCCTTTGATAAGATACTTATTTGCAAACATTTTTCAAAAGCAATCGAACCCTCTAGCAAATTCCTATTAGTGTCTTTCCACATTCATCATAACCGTTCTTTAATTAAAGTGCCCTGGTGGAGCAGTGGTTAAAGCGCTCCGCTGCTAACCGCAAGTTTGGCGGTTCGAACCCGCCAGCCGCTCCGCCGGAGAAAGATGCAGCAGTCTGCTTCGATAAAGATAACAGCCTTGGGAATCCCATGGGGCAATCCTACTTTGTCCTATAGGGTCACTATGAGTTGGAATCAACTCGGAGACAATGGGTTTTTTTGGTTCTTTAGTTACTACATATGTTAGGTTATCAGCAAAGCTGGAATGAAATCTTTTGAGTTAGAGACATGTCATGTATGTATAGGGAGTTCATAGGAGTCCCTGGCCTATCATAGGAACATAATAGATGCTCAATAAACCGTTGATAGTTGAATGATTTCTGATTATCAATTTTAAAAATTGTACAAGAATAATTCTTGTCTTTTGACAGCACAAATAGAAATTAATATTTTCTATTTGTTTTACCATCATATACTCTCAGAGTCACTTCAGCATCAGGTGCGTCTCCTTCTCTGGTACTTCTTGGGAAACAATTAATTTGAATATATACACAAAGATGTTTACTCACCTCAGTCTGTTACTTTCTGACATTGCCTTTTGATCTCTTCAACTTTGGTAACTATTATCACATTAAGCAACCTTTTACGATTATTAGTATTTAGAAAATAATAACCCAAGGAGCAATTAAATGTGTTGGCCTACTTGTAGTCTGTAATTTTCCCTTTTCCTATTAAGTAGTGGACTTACACTCTTCAGTGACATTCTTTTGATTCTCAGGCACTTACAGTAAGTGTTTCCTTATTTCTCTTTATAACCTCTGCTAATCGGGTTTCATTCTGTGACTCTGTCTCATGACTTTGCCCTAACACCGACTAAGTAATTACTACTCTTACATTTTTACCTTGTAACTACGTTTTCCCTGACTTTTTAATGTAATTTCAATAGTGCCCTATATTCAAATTAGGGCACTCTGGGTTTCTGAAGGTGATTTTCTGAGATGAGACATATAATCAAAGTCCTAACCACTTCTGTTCATAGCACTTATTAGAATACATAGTACACTAATCTTTCTGCACTTAAAAACATCAGGAATTTGAAACACTGATTTTGAACAAGAAATGAATATCATTATAAATATTATTTTTCCAGGCGTAAGTTTCTATTAAAAAAGCCACATTTGAATCTATAAATATACACCAAAAAATCCTGCATAATGTGTGATAATTGAGAAGTTTTTTTATTGATTTTGTACATATCTGATTAATTCTGTAAAAAAAAGAAACAAAACTTCAGCATAAAATGAAATATTTCTCTTTGTCAATTTAAGGTAAATGTTTTACCCAATTCTAAATATAACAAATTGTTCAAGTTTACTGGGAAATGTGTGCATGAAAAACTGTAGTAACGAGATTGAAGGTTGAGCAGATCACATATAAAATAGGAAGATCCAGCCCCAAACTTAATTTTGCAGTCTAGCTGGCTGCATCTCTGACCAACTAGCCCTGACAGTGGGATGGGAACTCCATGAAACAATCTATTGTTTACCCCCTAAGCAGTTGCTCTGACAACTCCAAGATTATCACCTCTCACCTCCCGTATACCCTCGACTTCTATTAATTTCAGAGGTGATGTCTTGGAGCGTAAACATCTCCTAGGTCATTTTCGTTCATGAAGGGAAAACACACACACACACACACACATACACTACTTAAAATTCCATTTCAGGTTCACTAAAGATCTATTCATTGTAATGCTAATCCAGTGCTTGTTTTGCTTTTCTTTAGCTTTCAGATTCTCTGAAAATTCCATTTGAACCACTGAAAAAGAAAAATATAGCACACACCTATTTTCTTTGAGAAAATATTAAGTGGGATTGATCACTCACCCTAAAATAGAATGTGCAAAGCAGAGACATATATTTGCTTTGATTTACGGCAATGTGTGTATTTCAGCTTAATGAAGATTTTACTCTAGGGAACAGTTAGCGAATGGATTATAGTCTTTTGATGTAGGAGGGCAAAGGGGATCTTGTTTTGTTCTGATTGGTTTCCCTGTTTAATCTCACACAGTCTCAGTAAATTACACAGCAGTAGCTGAGTATTCTTTAAAAATGAGTCAATTTTTTGAAATCTGTTATATGGAAACTAAAACAAGGAAACTTGCTTTGATTGGGTTTGGGAACATTTGGTGTATTAGACATTTGCAGAGTAACTCAAATGGGAAAGAAATGCAATTGTCCAGTAAAAACTCTGTCCCACTAGGCATCTTTTTATATTATGAATTTTTATCATTTTGCGAGAATATAAAAGAATCATGATTGACAACTTAAAACCTAAATATGCCGCCAAGGCAGCACCAGCGCAGCAACGGCGCAGAAGAGAGGGAAAGAGATTGAGTAACTGTCAATGATCATAACTGTGTGCACAGCACCAGTAGCTCTGTGCATAGCACAGAGTCTAAATGAAATTTCTCCTCTCCATGGGTCTTAGAGTCTGACGTGATCATACTGACAACCAAAAGGGGCTGCTTTATTTTTTTCTTTGAAAAAGGGACTTTCTTTTTATTTTCCTTTCTTAGTCACTTGGCAGTGGCATTTCCCTGACTGAAGGAAATGCGTGAACTGTACTTGAATGATCAGCATCCAAACTACAGCTAAATAAACTTTCACTTTTGATGTAAGTTTTATTGTCTTTTTGCAACACAAAATTAATATATGTCCATTTTATAAAATTCAAAGTAAACAAAATTAAATTTTAAAAATATTCATAACTATGTTACCAACAGACAACCTCTTTTAATATTTTGCTTAGGTCTTTCCAAATTTATTTACCAATTAAATATCCACATTTAACAATTTTAGGCAAAGTTGTGGCCAAAGTCCATATGTTTGGGTATACTGCCATTTTTTTTTTTTCCTCGTACTTCAGGCGAAGGTTTACAGAACGAATAGTTTCTCATGAAACAGTAGTACACATGTTGTTTCATGACATTGGTTAACAACCCCACGACATGTCAACCCTCTCCCTTCTCGATCATTTTTTTTTT
>NW_004443953.1:1115682-1151627 GCF_000243295.1 Trichechus manatus latirostris
GCTTGCCGTTGGAGTGGAGAGATGAGAGACTATGAAATGAAGAAAGACAAAAAGGGGAAGAGGAAGAAAAAGAAAAGAAAAGAATGAATAAATAAAAATCGGAAAGGGAAAAGAACAGCAAAGTTTCCAGGGATCCCACTGGTGTGGCTATGAGGTCTGGGGAAGTTGTTCTCATGTGTTGCAGTACAGCCTGGCTAGAAGGTATAGAGGTATACAACACCAGGTATTCAGGGAACAGAAAGAGAAGGATGATATAGAGAGACAAGAAACTGAGTAATGAAGAAAGACAAAAAGGGAAAAAGAGGGAAAAGCAAACAAAATAAATTTAAAAAAAAAAACAAGAAAAGCCCCCCAAAAAACAGGAAAAAAAAAAAACCAACGAGAAAAGAAATGCCCTCAGGGATCCCTCTGCATGTCTGAGCATGCCTAGTGGGTAGGTTCCAAGCCACGCAGCACCGACTGGCCAAAACAGGCTCCCAACTCAAGAAAAGGAAAAGAAAACAAACAAACAACAAAAGCCCCAGGATCCCACCAGCACAGCAGCCCAGACCGGGAAGCAGCTGCACACTCGAACGGAGCTCCTCAGCCCCTCAGGAAGAAGCAAAAATGGCACACGGAGCCAGGTATTTGATCAAAAGGAGGGGGCGGTGGTGAGAGGTAAGGAAGAAATCAAAAGAAGCGGAAAGAAAGCAACACCAGCAGCCAACAAATGGCACTCAGAGAGCCGGTCTGTTCGGGTG
Source organism: Trichechus manatus latirostris (assembly GCF_000243295.1). NCBI lineage: Eukaryota > Metazoa > Chordata > Mammalia > Sirenia > Trichechidae > Trichechus > Trichechus manatus. Next base: position 1,116,423 of record NW_004443953.1, read on the forward strand.
GGTGGAATCCAAGCAGCCGGAGCTTCCCGGACGAAAGATTGTGGCAACAGGAAGCAGAGGAGTCCAAGTGGGGGTGAAGAAGGGTGGGGGGTGGGAAAGCGTATATCGCAAATTACCGGTTGTTTTGTCTCTTGCTGGAAGCTCCGTGAAGCTGCTTTCTCCTACCCCCTGTTTGCTGGTCTCCGATAAGAGTCCAAGATGGCAGATTCATGCTGCGTTAGCTGGTAGGGGACCTCTGCATGAATCTCTCGTCACTCTCCGTTCTCTGTCAGTTTTCTCACTCCATTCCGTGCTTGGCTGAGTTCTTTATCTCTTCATTTGTTGTTTTAGGGTTTCAGGATTGTTGTTTTCTCTGTTTGGCTTAGTTTCTCGGATCTTTGCTGTGGAGGGACGGCGTGGTGCTTCTGCCTAGAGTGCCATTTTGCCGGAAGTCCTCTTCTTTTTTTAAATCTCCTATTTGCTCAAATTGTTCAGCCTTGCTGCTTTTTGTATTCCATTACATTATACTTTACTGTTTGGGTAATGTGTATTTACATTTGATAGCCCTCATTTCAAGATGTATCAGATGTATATTCTTCTTTCAGCCAGAGATGACTTTCTCTTATAATATTTTGCTCCTAGTTTTATCAGTGAAACATTTAAAAAATAGAAAATTTATTTATAATAAACGTACATGAAAATAACATACTTTAATATTATTGACCAATTTTAGCTTTAAAAAGTTCTTAGTGATTCTACTATTAATTAAGGGGATACATTATTTTTGTGGCAAGGCTATTTGACATCATGCAAAAACACTCATTTTTGTATCAACCTAGACCCAGATTCAAATCATTACATTGCCAATAAATAGTGTGATCTTGGGCAAATTATTTAACTTCATTGAGGCTATTTTCTTATCTAAAATAATAAAGTCTATTGTGTAAGGTTTTAGAAAGTGTGGTAGTAATGTCTATTTGGCAGGATTTTTAGGAAGTTTAGTGACACATTATTTATTTTTACATTTATATATAATTTGCCCAAGTATATGGTAGATACTCAGTGAACTATAAATATCAATATAATCAGTAATCTGTTTGTGTTTATGCTGTTGATGATGAGGGTCACCCTTAAGTAATTCAGTTTCATCCTTATCTCTCTCTTATCTATCTCTCTTCCTTCATTCCTTCCTTCCTTCCTTCCTCCCTCCCTCCCTTCCTCTTTTTTCCTTCCTTCCTTTCTTCCCTCCCTCCTTCCTTCCCTCCCTCCTTTCCTTTCTTTCTTTTTTCCCTCAATAACTATAGGAGTAGAGTATATTTATTTTTTAAAAAAGCTACTTAAAAGTCCTATAGAAATAATCCAAACGTTATCCAGATATTCTAATTCTATATGCCACATTATTTTTATTTCTTCCCTAAAGCTTACACCTTATACCTGGTTACTTATCTAATAATACTTAGCACAACCTATTTCCAAGGACATGGATTTTTGCTGTTAAGTGATAATTGTTCAAAAGTTATGTTCCTTCTGTCACAGTTGATTTAATGCTTTTTCTTTGTAGTTAATAAACATATAAAACCCTAGAATGGTTTTTCTTTAATACAATATTCTGCTGTGTACCCAAAAAGTTATTCATATAATTTATAAATGCATTTTTAAAAAATTGGCTCAAATAGTATGTCTTGAAATATTTCCCCCCAGTTAAACATCTGTTGAATATCTCAACATAACTGTGACTAAAAATTTCTATTTGCAAAAACAGGCTGTTTTCTCCAGATTCCTAGTGGAGAGCACAAAGAGAAATTGACTAGGACAAAAAATTGAGTTCAACATGAAAATTATAGAAGTATTTTAAAGGGAGAGAATGGAAATATATATAAAATAAATCCCTGCCAGGGTGAAAGAGTAGAAAAGACACTTAGCTGGGAATTGGAAAACCTGGGTTTAATTCCCAGAATTGCTGCTTACTCATGTTATAGTATCATAGAAGCCACTTAACCTCGCTTAGCCTTTGCAATATTGTGAAAGTCACTTAACCTTTCTAATCTGAGTTTTCTCATTTATAGATTAAAGATAAATATCATCTATTTTGAATACCTGTTATGAGCATTAACTGAGATATTGTAGGTTTAAGTGGTGTGTGTACTTGAGCTCTTTTTTATGATAAGTATTCTTGTTTTTTTTTTTTAATGGCAAAAGCCAATCGGGTACTTCAGAAATAGCCATAGTACAGAGATCAGATGTGAGATAACTTTAAAAAGTAGGTCCTCACTTATAATCCATTTTAAAGGTAAAATTATGTTTGCATTCGTTTTTTTAAAGGATATGAAGGAAAGAAGAAGAAAAGGGGACAATATTTAATGAGTATATTAGACTCTTTTAATTATGTCATATCATTAAATCTTTAGGACAACTCCAAAATATTTTTTGTTATCCCTATTTTGTAAATGATTAAATAAATAAAAAATAAATTTTCTAAGTAATTTGTTCAATATCACAGAACAAGGATAAGCTGGGGCTCCATCAAACCCAGGCTGTCTTACCAAAAACACATCCCCCTTATCCTACCATGCCTCTACTACAACTAGAAAAAGTTACACAGACATATGTTGACAATTTACTTATTCTTTTATTACATCTTAGGCTAGCTAAAAAGGTATATAAGGGACAAAGAACAAGGACTTAAACTCCTAAGAAGGAGAACAGGTTCGCATTAACGCAGAAATCCAAAGATTGACACCTTTGATGTGCCATTTTCATGATAAAATTTGGGGACTGACAACTAGAGTATCATACAAGTTTAGAAAAAGAGTACTCACATTGTTTTTCAATAAGGGTCACAACTGTCCTTAAGAAACTTACAAAAAGGGTAGAGATTTGAGGACAATAGTAATAAAATAATTCTTTGAGATGTGTACAAATCACCTAAAGTATCTCTTTCCCACTATGGTAGCCTGTGGGGTCCTGGTGGCACAGTGGTTAAGCGTTTGGCTGTTAACCTAAAGGTTGGTAGTTTAAATCCACCAGCCACTCCTTTGAAACCCTATGGGGCAATTCTACTGTGTCCCATAGGGTCACTATGAGTTGGAATTGACTCTATGGCAATGGGTTTTTTTTTTAATGGTAGCATGTAAACGAAGGACAATGAGGACAAAGGGGAGATAGATATAAAGACAAGAGGGAAAGAAAAGAGTGCATGTTCAGAATATGAAAATTTGCATTAAAACCTCCATAAGAAGGTTATCTCACTTTAAGTTCCCCAATTTGATTGTATTGCTTTCCTTTGACTTAAAGAAGATGAAACTTTAAAAAAAAAAAAAAATGTGGAACACAGATTAATTGAGGTCACAGTCTGCATTCCACTTATGAGCATGAAACTTTCTTTTGTCTCAAGTTATCAAAGCCACGAACTCTAAAGGAAACACTGAGCTCTATGGGTAGACCATTGCTGCACTGTAATTTCTACAGCTGCTGGAGGCTTAACTGTGTGGTGCCATGTCTGAGAACGTGAAACAAACATATGATATGAAAGCATTATGATGTGTGATTATTTTGCATGTGGTGTGTGATAAAGGTTAACAGACTCCTCTCTCCATTTGGCTTTTCAGCTTTGCACACACTTTCAGGAAAGATTGCCAAAAAGCTTTCTTCTTCTTTCTCTATTTCTAAATTTATTCCTGCTAAGAGGTGAATCTTTATATGTTTGACTCTAATGCAAAGATCATGGTTATACTACCTTTCCTAGGATTTGTAGGAAACATATGGAGAGCAGATTATTCAGGTTGTAAAAATTACCACTTCAGATTTGGTTCACTTGACTTGTCATCCTTCCTGTCATCTACTACTCTCTTTTCACCTACCATGTAAACATCACTTTGGCACAAGGTTTCACTTCTTAAGTTGATGAGAACTTATGGGCTCTTTGTGTGTGTAGGTGTGCACAAACATGCTGCAAAACGTGAACTCTGTTTTGACATGAGAGGAAAGGAAGAATTGGTTCTTTATTCTTTAGATATATGCAAAGTCAGTATCTATTTACTTTTAATTGAATCTCAACTATATTCTAAGCAAAAAGATTTGCTGAGGGTGGAGGGAAAATTGAATAAGCATGGTGGCTAACATCAATGATATTGAGACTACTAGCCAAGAAAAGCACATGGCTAAAAAAATAAAGTATAAAATAGAAGGTAAATGTCAAAAGAAAGACAATTTTTTTTTCTGGGAAATTAGAGGATGGGAGGAAGTTCTGGATGGGAAACTACACAACTTACTGGAAGGAGAAGAGTTTATAGGGAGACTTTAAAGATGCATCAGACATTCTGGGATCTGAGAAGCTAAAAAGGGAGACCTTGCTATCAAAAATTATGATTACTGAGGCAGTAAAGTACCGGGCATTTTCAGTGAGTTGCAATTACAGTTGTAAAGTGAGGATATGTGAAGCTGAGTTGAAGAGAGTAAAAACTCATTTGGGGTATATTGTAGAACCCTTCAAATGCCTTGCTTATGAGATAAATTATTTCTTAGGCAGTTATAAATCACAACAAAAATATATAAGAAATGTGATTTGTGGGAACTATTCTTGCAATAATTTAAAATATGAATCAGAGAAAGTGAAATGAGGGTAGGAAGACCAATTAGTAGTCGATGGTAATAATCCCAGAAAGAAACAATCAAAGCATAAATTTGTGTGATTGTGAAAGTAACCAAAAGGAAAGTATGAGAGCAAAAGTATTGTAGAGAAAATCAACACACTAACACAATATCCTGAATGCAAGTACGGTCAGAAGATGAGAGAAACCAAAATTCATCTGGAGTGGGGTGGAGGATCTGGATAGCTAGTAAGCAACCAGTATTTGAAGTCAATTCATCTCACCTTTGCACTGCATACATATGTTGCCTTGAAGGCTGTTTCCAGATTCCAAAAACTCACCAGAGTGCTGGAATGAGAATTCCACATAGTGCTACCAAGCACTCTATGGGCGTTATATCCATTTATCCTGAACAAGTCATACTCATGAGACACCTACATGGTGTTGGCAATACTGAAAGCAGTTTTAATTACTCACAGGCAACAGATAGTGTGTAACAGGAAAACTTCCATCATGAACGGTTCTCTCTGGCTCAAAAGCTCAAAAAATTCCATGGGTGCCCCTTCTCTTTGCACTGTGGACAAGAGACCATGAGGATCTTCCCCCACCCAGTGGTTTCATATTCCAGGGGTTGTGTATTTCACTGCACAGAGTGTAATGCAAATTTTCCCTACTGATCACTGGAAGAAGGGGGGTTGTCAGGCATGGGGGTATCAGCCCGAAATTGTTAGTCAAGAATTGTATCTCTTTAGCCCTGTTGCTTATTTAAACAAACCATTAGGCTTCAGAGGGGCAGATGCAATGGTTTATCTTGAAGCCCAAAGATGCTAGTTGGGGGAAGAAATGGGGAGTAATTATAGCTGCCCTTTTGGTACATTCGAAGGACTGCCTCCTCACAACTTTCTAGATTAGGTTCTCTCAACTTTAGAATGAGTTGAGAATCAAGAAATGTAGTTTTTAAAATAAGAAAGATTAACATTTTACTGAGTAAAGAGAAAGGAAACCAGTGGAGAGAGAGGGTTTGAAATACAATGAAGAGAGAGATCAATGGTACAAGGGAACTAGAAGACAAACAAGATCATAAGAGGATGATTAGCATTGGACAAGAGGAGGGAGTTTATATTTTTTTCTAAGTCAAATATATAAATATATTTTCAGATGGGATAGAATAAATTTAACATTCATTAGAGTTAAATGGCCTAGATCAGAATAAAGTCCATGGTGAGGTAATTTGCTGAGAGCGAGGTGACTTACACTGTGGCTAGAAATAGAAGAGTGTAGGTAAAAATGGAGAAGACTCACTGGAGAGTGTGCAACATTCTACATATCACATACAAGGGTTTACAGCTACATACCCTTCATGAAGAAGTTCACAGCAGCTGTGGGAAACTGGTCTCACTCAGTCTGTCTATCACAAGGTATTTTGCTATAATTCAGATGGAATCTGAATATCAACTACATTAACTATGTCATAACAGGTTCTGAAAATATGTTGTTATCCTGTTCTTTAGGGCTGATATTCTTCCACTTTTATTTTTGTCCATTTAAAAATTATATGTAGATGTGTGAGCTCTTTCAAATTCTTTTTCAGGAATATATGATACAAACATATACATATAGGTTTAATTATAGATTTCTAATCTTATACTCTTGGAAACAAGAACTTCAGTCTAAAATTCCTTATCTTTTTTAAAATAGACATAATAATCATCAGCATTTACCCTAAGTTTTATCAAAGAGGATATAGGTGTAGAGCTGAGTTGCCTTTTATTTCATATTTTTAGTACTAATACATACTTTTAGTTGTATAACACTTTCAGTTTATAGAGACCTTTCACGTACATCATCTTATTATAGTCTTACAGTGATTATAATATCGGTGAATAGAAGTTGATTAATTTTCATTTTACTTTTGACAAAACTGAGATGTAGAAAGGTTAGGTAACTTCGCTAACATCCTCAAAGTGACTTTTCCTGGTAAGCAAAAATATAACCTCAAGTGCTGATCTTCATAATTTTTGTCTTGTGTTATTTCCATTCAGTTAATTAGGCTAAAGTTTTGGGATCCACATATAATTATTAGTCATTATTACACTTTATTTTTCCTTTAATTTATTTAACAGACCATTACTTGTTCTTAAGTGCTCACAATTTGCTGATTTCTGTCAGAAATAAACCAACTAAGTAGAAAAAATATACCTGTGTTCTTCAGGAATTTGTATTTTATTTAGAAAACTACAACACATGCATGCCAGTTTTCACTGTAAAGGTGTATGTGGGGAAGAATGTGTCTATACTAAAGATGCTTTATCCTCTAGTATTTTATTTTATTTTTACTCTCTAAACAGTGTTCACCCCACACGTCTGTCATTTTGTTGTACAGTGGTGGCTTGTGTGTTGCTGTGATGCTGGAACTTATGCCACTGATACTTCAAATACCAGCAGGGTCACCCTTGATGGACAGTTTTCAACTGAGCTTCCACACTAAGACAAACTAGAAAGTAGACCTGGCAGTCTACTTCTGAAAAAATTGGCCAGTGAAAACGTTATGAATAACAGCAGAATTTTTTCTGGTATAGTGCCAGAAGATGAGCCCCCTGGGTTGGAAGGCACTCAAAATATGACTGCGGAAGAGCTGCCTCCTCAAAGTAGAGTCGACGTTAATGACATGGATGGAGTCAAGCTTTCGAGACCTTCATGTGCTGAGGTGGCATGATCCAAAATAAGAAGAAACAGCTGAAAACATCCATGAAAAATCAGAAGGTGGAATGTATGAAGTATGAGTCTAAGAAAATTGGACGTCATCAAAAATGAAATGGAATACATAAAGATCGATATTCAAGGCATTAGTGAGCTGAAATTGACTGGTATTGAATTGGAAAATCATGTGGTCTAGTATGCTGGGAATGACAAATTAAAGAGGAATGGTGTCACCTTCATTATCAAAAAGAACATTTCAGGATCTATCCTGAAGGACAGTGCTGTCAGCAAAAGGATAATTTCCATACACCTACAAGGAAGAGCAGTTAATATGACTATTATTCAAAATTATGCACCCATCACTAATGCCAAAGATGAAGAAATTGAAGATTTTTATCAACTTCTGCAGTCTGAAATTGATCAAACATTCAATCAAGATGCATTGATAATTACCAGTGATTGGAATGCAAAAGTTGAAAGCAAAGAAGAAGGATCAGTGGTTTGAAAATATGGCATTGGTGATAGAAACAATACCAGAGATCATGTGATAGAATTTTGCAAGACCAGTGACTTCTTCATTGCAAATACCTTTTTTCAACAACATAAATGGCAACTATACACATTGACCTTGCTGGATGGAATAGACAGGTATCAAATCTACTACATCTGTGCAAAGAGATAATGGAGAAGGTCAATATTATCAGTCAGAATAAGGCCAAGGACTGATAGTGGAAAAGACCATCAATGCAAGTTCAAGACGGAGCTGAAGAAAATTACAGCAAGTCCATGAGAGCCAAAATACAACCTTGAGTATATCCCGCTTGAATTTAGAGACCATCTTAAGAATAGATTTGACATATTGAACACTAATGACCGAAGACCAGATGAGTTGTGGAATGACATCAAGGACATCATACATAAAGAAAGCAAAAAGTCACTAAAAAGACAGGAAAGAAAAAAGATGAAAATGGATGTTAAGGAGACTCTAAAACTTGGCCTTGAATGTAAAGTAGCTAAAGTAAAAGGAAGAACTGATGAAGTAAAAGAACTGAACAGAAGATTTCAAAGGGCAGCCCCAAAAGATAAACTATTGTAATGAAATGTGTAAAGACCTGGAGTTAGAAAACCAAAAGGGAAGAACACACTTGTCGTTTCTCACGCTGAAAGAACTGAAAAAAAATTCAAGACTTGAGTTGCAATATTGAAGGATTCCAGAGGGAAAATATTGAATGATGCAGGAAGCATCAAAAGAAGATGGAAGTAATACACACAGTCAGTGTAATAAAAAGAATTGGTCGACGTTCAGCCATTTCAGGAGGTATCATATGATCGAGAACCACTGGTACTGAAGGAAGAAGTCCAAGCTGCACTGAAGGGAATGGTGAAAAACAAGGCTCCAGGAATTGACAGAATACCAGTTGAGATGTTTCAACAAATGGATTCAGCGCTGCAAGTGCCCACTTGTCTATGTCAAGAAATTTGGAAGACAGCTACCTGGCCAACCAACGGGAAGATATCCACATTTCCAACCGACAGGAAGAGATCCACATGTGTGCCCATTCTAAAGAAAGGTGATCCAACAGAATGCGGAAATTATCGAATAATATCATTAATATCACATGCAAGTAAAAGTTTCCTGAAAATCATTCAAAAGTGGTTGCAGCAGTACATAGACAGGGAACTACCAGAAAGAAATTCAAGCTGGATTCAGAAGGGGTTGTGGAACCTGGGATATCATTGCTGAAGTCAGATGGTGCTCATGAGGAACCTGAACATATACCAAGAGGCAGTTGTTTGAACTGCATGGTTTAAAATCAGGAAAGCTGTGCATCAGTGTTGGGTTGTATCCTTTCACCATACTTATTCAATCTGTATGCTGAGCAAATAATCAGAGAAGTTGGACTACGTGAAGAAGAACGTGGCATCAGGATTGGAGGAAGACTCATTAACAACCTACGTTATGCAGATGACACAACCCTGCTTGCTGAAAGCAAAGAGAACTTGAAGCACTTACTGACGAAGATGAAAAACTACAACTTTCGGTGTGGATTACTCCTCAATATAAAGAAAACCAACTTAAAAGCTAGTGAGAGGGCATCTAAGATGCATCAATTGGTCCCAACCCAGCTGGAGTAAAGGAGAATGAAGAACACCATGGACACAAGGAAAGTATTAGCCCAAGAGACAGAAAGGGCCACATAAACCAGAGACTGCATCAGCCTCAGACCAGAAGAACTAGAACTTGTGGTTCCTGGCTACCACAATGACCACCCTGATAGGGAACACAACAGAGAGTCCCTGATGGAGCAGGAGAAAAGTGGGGTGCAGAACTCACATTCTAGTAAAAAGACCAGACTTAATGGTCTGACTGAGACTGGAGGGACCCCGGAAGACATGGCCCCTGGACTGTTGGCCCAAAACTAAAACCATTCCTGAGGCCAACTCTTCAGACAAAGATTATACTGGACTATAGGACATAAAATGATACTCATGAAGAGTGTGCTTCTTAGCTCAAGTAGATAACACAAGACTAAATGGGCAGCTCCTGTCCAGAGACAGGATGAGAAGGCAGAGAGGGTCAGGAGCTGGTTGAACGGACACGGGAAATCCGGGGTGGAAAGGAAGAGTGTGCTGCCACAGTATAGGGAGAGCAACTAGGGTCACAAAACAATGTATGTATAAATTTTTGTATGGGAGACTAACTTGAACTGTAAACTTTCACTTAAAGCACAACAATTAAAAAAAGAAAACCAAAATCCTCACAAGTGGACCAATAAGTAACATCATGATCAACAGAGAATATATTGATATTGAAGTTGTCAGTGATTTCATTATACTTGGATCCACAATCAATGCCTATGGAAGCAGCAGTCAAGAAATCAAATGATATATGGCACTGGACAAATCTGCTGCAAAAGACATCTTTAAAGTGTTAAAAAGCAAAGATGTCACCTTGAAGATAAAGGGGCACCTGACCCAAGCAATGGTATTTTCAGTCACCTCATATGCGTGTGAAAGCTGGACAATGAATAAGAAAGACCAAAGAAGAATTGACACCTTTGAATTAGAGTGTTAGCAAAGAATATTGAATATGCCATGGACTGCCAGAAGGATGAACAAGCTGTTTTGGAAGAAGTACAGCCAGAATGCTGCTTAAAAGCGAGGGTGGCAAGATTTCGTCTCATGTACTTTGGACATGTTATCAGGAGGGACCAGTCCCTGGAGTAGGACATCATGCTTGGCAAAGTAGAGGGTTATCGAAAAAGAGTAAGACCCTCAGTAAGACGGATTGACACAGTGGCTGCAACAATGGGCCCAAACATAACAACGAATGTGAGGATGGTGCAGGACTGGGCAGTGGGTCGCTATGAGCCGGAATCAACTCGATGGCACCTAACAACAACAAACGGTGTTCGTTTCTTGTGTCAAAAAAATTATGCTTAGGTGGAAGAGATGACTGGACTCAGAAACATCAAATGACAAGATTATTTCTTCGTCCAGCAAATAATCATTAAGCAAATTTTGTACCTAGTTAGGGGCAAATATAACAGGCTCCTACTAACTTAAATCTGTTACACTGACAACATTCATAAATAAAGATAATTTCTCAAGTATGAGTTAATACATATTACATGACCTAAGCATGCTTTACTTTCTGCATTCTTGAACAATGTTAAAACTGTGAATTAACAAAGAGATCTAGGAAAAATATTATTTATTAAAGTTATATCTTTGATACATTAAGAAATTTTTTAAATTTCTTTAAGGCTTTCCAGGTTCTTATTCATTCTGAAACAGCTACTTCTCTTATTTTCCCATTCTGTTGAAGCCCTATTGCTGCCTTTTATCCTTCTGGGAACAAGGCAAGAATAAATAAGTCACTATCTTCCAAAAATTGATGTTAACCACTTAGTAGTCACTGAAATAAGCTTTCTGCTTTAGCAAAATTTCATTATAGAGTGTTCAATTTTTTCTCCTTTACTATTGCTTAACTTTCAGAACTCTTAGTTTGTAGTAATGAAGACAAAAAAGGACATCCAAAATGATATTGATTGCTTAATGTTTCCAAATTTGAAGGGAAAGGCATATTCTCTCTTCAGCCAAAAATTGATTTGCTTTTCATGGATGCTACTTGAGAGCACTAGATAAAAGAGAAATTTGCATGTCCTATCTACTGCATAAACCCAACCTTCACAGTATGTCTAAGGCTACATTCTATGAACCTTATTCAACAATATCCATATTAACAAAGTATGATTTAGAAATAATTTAACTTTAATTCCTAACATTATGTAACCTCTTATATCATCTGACATCTAGGCCTTGTTTTATGTTTCCTTCAGCATTATTCAAGATGCTCTACATCAATTGATCTTGACCAGGAAATATTTATAGTAAATGGCCCCGAGCCAATATTATGCCTTTTGCTTAACAAAATTGCAGTCTGAATAGTTTAAAAGGTGACTAGATTTAATGGCAACTATAACACTGGCTGCTCCTTTCTTGTGCCAAGTTGCTGTCTAGTTCAAAGTGTTAAACTGTGTAAGGAGTTTAGTGGTCTCTCCTAATGCTGAGAATAAAGACCGAAGAGAACTTCCACAGAGAGGGAGATTTAGAATGGGAGATAACAGGTAGTTGTGAATATGAATTTTCCAAAGGAATATGAATTTTCAAGGCCATGTTCATTCATCTAATTGTGAGGTGACCAGATAGCTCTGCCAGACAGAATTGCCAATAGTCTAAACTATATTTCAAACACCAATATTCAAAGGTGTTAATCTTTGTCTTTTCTAACTTTTTCTGAGTGAACATTGCTCTACTTGAATCCTCAGTCCTGTTTACAAGCAGGTGATTTAGTAAAAAACAGTCCTTTTATTCTCACAAAATCAACTCTGTGAAATAAATATGAATTAAATCCTTCAGAAGTCTTAAATTTTAGTTTTAGTTTGCATACAGCCGGTGGTTTTGCTTTTTGTTTTTTTGTTTTTTTTTGGTGGTTGAGAATTTTTTTTATGGGGGAGGGAAGTAGAAATTATTGGAATTGACATAAGATTTTAAAATAAGCCCTATGAATGAATATACACAGTAACACTGAAATCAAAACTTAGACTTTTGATTTTTAACAGTTAATTATTAAATTATTTAAGGAAATTAATGTACTATAGCAAACCTCATAAAGATAAAAAGAGTTTATTATTTTAAAATAATTGTACTTTGTTGATGTATCTTAACCTCTTGGAAATTATGTTTTATATACTTGATTACCAGCCTTACTAATTTTCTAAACTAAAAGGCAAACTTAAGATTAATAAATTAAACTCAAAGTAGAAAATTTCTAAAAATATTTCTTCTGACAAAACATAACAAAGATGAATAATGTAAAAACTTCTATTGCTATTTACATCTAACTCCACGTTGTAGAATACATTGATGCTATTATAAAGCAGCTGTTACCAAAGATGATTTAGCAGAGTAGGTGTTATTTCAAAAAATGATTTCTGGTGAAATATATTTGGCAAGAATTTAGTTCAGCAAATTTAAACAAGTTTTATGTTTTACTGCAGGATTTTTCAGAGCCTTTCCTATGATAAAACTCATCGTGATTACCCAAGAGAATGTCTGTAAATTTAGAATGCATATCCTAAAATTTTTAATCAAAACATGTTCTTTCACTGAGCATTTCTTGGAACATTCTTCCCACTGTATACTGTTGTTATTAGTTGCTGTTGAGTACATTCTGACTCATGGCTACCCCATGTGTGTAAAGTAACTGCTCTATAGAGTTTTCAAGGCAGTGACCTTTTGGAAGCAGATCACCAGGCTTGTCTTCCCAGGTACCTCTGGGTGGATTCAAACCACCAACCTTTTGGCTAGTAGTTGAGCACTTAACCATTTGCGTCACCCAGGGACTTCTGTCCAAAGTATAGACCTAATCTTGTCATAAAAAAAAAAAAAGTCCAAACTCATTGCCGTTGAGTTGATCCCAACTCATGGCGACCCTATAGGACAGGGTTTCCAAGTAGCAGCCAGTGGATTCAAACTGATGACGTTTTGTTTAGCAGCCAAGCTCTTAACTACTGCGCCACCAGGGATCTTGTCATACACCTATCAAAAAACAAAACAAAAAACACACCTATATTTCCCCTTTTTCTACAGTTGTTGTTAGATGTTGTCCAGTCAAGTCCCGACTCATGATGACCTTATATGTTACAGAGTAGAACTGCTCCATAGAGTTTTCTTGGCTATAATCTTTGCAAATCAGATCTCCATGTTTTTTCTTCTATGGTACTGCTGGGTGGGTTCAAACTGCAACCTTTAGGTTAGAGTCCAGCGCAAATCATTTGCTCCACCTAGGGAACTTTTGGAAACCCTGGAGGTGTTGTGGTTAAGAGCTACGGCTGCTAACCAAAAGGTCAGCAGTTTGAATTCACCAGGCGCTGGTTGGAAACCCTATGGGGCAGTTCTACCCTGTCCTATAGCGTTGCTATGAGTCGGAATTGACTCCATGGCAATGGATTAATGGGTTTAGGAAACTTTTAACATTACCATAGTTCCTGATACTTTGTTGGTATTTTAAAAATTGAAATATTTTGTCTACAGAGTGTAGTTTAAATCACAGCACATATAATAATTTAATTTTGAAATGTCCATGATTTTAACACTTCATTTACAGACATCCCATCCTATTTTTCCATCTTCCAGAAGAAGGAAACAGAATGTCTCTTTATTTTCCAAACAGTGCAGGCACTCATGCATCCTGTTTATTGAATAATTTTCATCTTTTTATTAAAGTAGAAATTTGTTGTACCTGAGAACTTTAATATTTCACTCAGGTACATGGTCTGAGACTACCTTCTAATTGATTACCTAAGGCTCTTTGTTTGAGATTTGTAACAGATATGCCTATACAAAATTTTTTAATATATAAATGTTACTACAGCAATATTCTATTTTTATATGTATGTGTATAACTGATATATTCTACTGATTTAATTAAGATACACTGAAATTGAATTAAAAAGAAACTAATATCTTCTCATTGCTTGATGAATTCCTCAGAATAAATAACACAACAAAATTAACAGGATAATAATGCTAAATTTTCATAAAAATAGAATATATATATATACATATATTATATATATATATATACATATATATATATATATAAACTAACTCTGAAGGAATTCCATAACTGTAATTAAACCTTAAATAGGTAGATATGATTTTCTACAGAAATAATAAGCTTCATTAATTAAACTTGTACCAATTTGTGATCATGGGTTTGGAGATCATTACATTCCATCTATGAATAAGGGATCTGCTACATAAATGATAAAGAACCCTGGTGGAGCAGTGGTTAAGCGCTTGGCTGCTAGCTGAAAAGTCGAAGATTCTAACCTACCAGCAGCTTCTGGGGAGAAAAGACCTGATGATCTGCTCCCATAAAGATTGCAGACTAGCAGGGGCAGTTCTACTCAGTAATATAGGGTCATTATAAGTCAGAATCAACCTGACAGCACACAACCACAACATATAAATGATGAATTAGTAATATCTAATCACTTACCAGGATCCCTAGCGGAACAATGCTTAAGTGCTCAGCTGGTAACTGAAATGGGGTGGTTTGAAACCAACAGTGGCTCCACTGGAGAAAAAACCTGGCTATGAGTTCGGATTGACTCATAGCACACAACAACGACAACCATAGTCACTTTCCAGAAATTCTTACAAAGTCCTTGAAAATACTATACTTTGCAGTTTAGTTCACACTACATGATTTGAGCTAAGTATGAAGTTGTTATTGTGTGCCGTTGATTGGATTCCCACTCCTAGTGACCCTGTATGATTGAGTAAAACTGCCCCATATGGTTTCCTAGGCTATAATCTTTACAGGGGCAGACAGCCAGGTCTCTTCTCCCATGGAGTGGCTGATAAGTTGGAACCATAGACCTTTTGGTTAGTAATCGAGTGCTTAATTGTTGCACCACTTAGATAATTAAAAAAAAAAAACTTTTAAAACTATATTTGAGTTAATTGTAGCTTGTCTATTATAAATGGTATGTATTCTGTCTGATTATACATGTAAACGAGATCCATATTTATGCCTATTCCAAAGAAAGATGATCCAATAGAATGCAGAAATTATAGAACAATCTCATTAATATCAGATGCAAGCAAAATTTTGCTGAAGATCATTCAAAAGTGGTTGCAACAGTACATCGACAGGGAACTGTCAGAAGCTCAAGCCGGATTCAGAAGAGGACATGGAACCAGGGAAATCATTGCTGAGGTCAGATGGATTTTGGCTGAAAGGAGAGAATACCACAAAGATAATTACCTGTGTTTTATTGACCATTCGAAGGCATTTGACTATGTGGATCATAACAGATTATGGATGACATTGTGAAGACTGGGAATTCCAGAACACTTAATTGTGCTCATGAGAAACCTGTACATAGATTAAGAAGCAGTCATTAGAAAAGAACAAAAGAGTACTGTGTGGTTTAAAGTGAGGAAAGGTGTGCATCAGGATTATTTCCTTTCACCATACTTATTCAGTCTGCATGCTGAGCAAATAATCCGAGAAGCTGGACTATATGAAGAAGAATGCGGCATCAGGATTGGAGGAAGTCTCATTAACAACCTGCATTATGCAGATGACACAACCTCGCTCACTGACAGTGAAGAGGACTTGAAGCACTTACTGATGAAGATCAAAGACCACAGCCTTTAGTATGGATTACACCTCAACATAAAACAAAATCCTCACAACTGGACCGCTAAGCTACGTCACAATAAATGGAGAAAAGATTGAAGTTGTCAAGGATTTCATTTTACTCAGATCCATAGTCAACACCCATGGGAGCAGCAGTCAAGAAATCAAACAACACATTGCATTGGGCAAACTTGCTGCAAAAGACCTCTTCAAAGTGTTAAAAAGCAAAGATATCACCTTAAAGACTAAGGTGCGCCTGACCCAAGCCATGGTGTTTTCAATGGCCTCATGTGCATGCTAAAGTTGGACATTGAATAAGGAAGCCCAAAGATTTAACGCCTTTGAATTATGGTGTTGGCAAAGTATATTGAATATACCATGGACTGCCAAAAGAATAAACAAATCTGTCTTGGGAGAAGTATAGCCAGAATGCCGCTTAGAAGCAAGGATGGCAAGACTACATTTCACATACTTTGGACACGTTATCAGGAGGGACCAATCGCTGGAGAAGAACATCACATTTGGTAAAGTAGAGGGTCAGTCAAAAAGAGGAAGACCCTCAATGAGATGGATTGACATAGTGGCTGCAACAATGGGCTCAATCATAACAAGGATCGTGAGGATGGCTCAGGACTGGGCAGTTTTTCGTTCTGTTGTACATAGGGTCGCTATGAGTCGGAACTGACTCAACAGCACCTAACAACAACATATATGTAAAAAGGCATATTTTCAAAAATTTTAAACATTAGAAATATAAAGAACATGATAAATATTAATCGTTAACGAACGATTAAGAAATGGTAATGTTTTGTTCCTTTTCCTAATTCACATATACATATAAATTTAATTACATATATGATGCATATAACCTGTTGCTGTTGAGTTGATTCCAACTCATAATGACCCTACAAGACAGAGTAGAACCCATAGGGTTTCCAAGGCTGTAATCTTTACAGAAGCAGACTGCCACATCTTTCTCCCCCAGAGCTGCTAGTGGGTTCAAACCTCTGACCTTTTGGTTAGCAGCTGAGCACTTAACCACTGCACCATCAGCGCTCCTGGTGAGTGATTAGCTATTGCTAATTCATCACCCTGGCTCCTTATAATTCGTATAAGATTGTATAAATAAATTATATGTATACATATATTATAGAAATGTATATTAAAATTGAGACAGTAAGCAGCTTGCTTTCTCCAATTAATCTTATATGATGTAAGTAAGCTTTTCTCATTTTTTATATGGTCTTAAGAAAACATTGTTTAGATCTGTACAGGATATTTAAACATTTGGTTGGATACTAAGTTTGTTTTGAGTTTTGACTGTTAGTAATATTGACATAAGTATGTTCATTTATGGGTTTTTGAATAAATAAGGTTATATGTTTAAGATGAGTTCATACAACTAAGTTTATTAGGGGAAGTTTCTATGTAAACTTACTGTTCTTTAACATGAAACCTTGCACCATTTAACATTCCAGCTTCAGTGTGTGGAAATAACTGTATCACTGTCCCTACCACAGTATTAGTATTATAATATTTTAAAATATTTTGAAAACTAATTATTTTTAAAAAGTACTATTTATTTTCTTAAGTGATATGTTGACTTCTTTGGTGTGATAAAATATTTTATATATTTATTAACTGTATTTTTTATTTGGTTACTTACCAATTTAGCTTCCTTTTCTTTTTAAAAATTAGTGTTTCTGTTTTTCTTATTTATGAAAATTTGTTTTTAACCTGAAAATGTCCTATATTTTGCAAATATTTTCCCAGCATGCTTATACTTTTCTTCTTCACTTATAGGGCTATCATAATGTGGAAGTTTACATTTTTAACTTGAGCAGCAAGCTTCGCTCCTTACAAAATTCAGAGCCACTATCTTGAATTAACCACATTTTTCCACATATATTTTTATTTCTTCTGGTGTTCATATCTAGATCTCTAAATAATTTGCTTATAATGGACCTTATTAATTGACTCTTTGCTTTGATAAGTGAAGAGTTTACTAATTAAGATCCCTTTCCACCTCCATCTACCAACTCCAATTAGTTTTATAAAACCAAAAAAAAAAAAAAAAACCCCAAACCTGTTGCTGTCGAGTAGATTCTGACTTATAGTGCCCCTATAGGATGAGCAGAACTACTCCACAGGGTTTCCAAGGAGCAGCTGGTGGATTCGAACTACTGACTTTTAGTTAGCAGCGAGCTCTTAACCACTGTGATTATTTGATCTTTAAATAATATTCTTAAACTTATAAGTAATAAATACTTCTTGATTCTCTTGTAACTTGTAAATGAACATATTCAGGACTGCCGCCTCGTTCTGTCATGTGGGATTTTATCTTAGAAAATTAATAGGGAGATACTCAGGTTTGATGTGCATAAACTTGTTTATTACAAGGTAGTCATGGCAAGGCACACAAGTAAGACCTCACAGCATTCATTCAGAACCAGACAAACAGAATTAACAATTGCAATTATAATATTAATTCAGTGGTTAGAGTCCAAATCTTTAGACTTCAGGCTTTTACCTTTAAGGAGAGGTCTCAGGGGGAAGGCTTAACCATGGCTGGAACTTGGACAGAGGTGTCTCGTAGCTAGGGCCTGAAGTCAGCAGTGGTGGGCAAAGTCTTAGTAGGCTCTCAGTGTTTGCCTCTGCGTTCTCCCAGGGAGTGAGCAGAAATTTAGGGTTTGTATGTGAATTTGTCACCGTGGCTCCACACATCTTTTCTTCAAGGTTAGAGATTAGGGAGGTTGTTTATATTTATGTCTCAAGGCTAGTTTACAAAGATTAGCTATGTTATGTCTTCTTTTATCACAGCATGTCAAATCAAAGTCAACTTAACTTAAAGGTTGTTTACCACATTCTTCCCATGCTTCTATGTTTCTATGTCTAAGTTCAGAAAATTTCTAAATAACTTTCTTATGACTTATAGACTTATAGACATACTTCTAAGTTCATATTATGAATGCTTATAAGTATTTTGAAAGTATAATAGTAACTTATATCTTATGGGATTTGAGATCATTATGGAAACATACAGAACATCCTCTTTCTCTCACTTCTGTATTCTGCACACCATTTTAAATGTTTCTTGCTTTATCATAAGTGGGTTCTAAAAATTTAAATGGAGAAATGTTATTTATGTGGTTATGATTAGATAGATGTTATTCATTACAGAGCAATATAAAACCAAAAACCAAACTTTTTGCCATCAGGTTGATTCTGACTCTTAGCAACACTATAGGACAGAGTAGAACTGCCCCATAGGGTTTCCAGGGCTGTAATCTTTATAGAAGCAGATTGCCACATCTTTCTCCCTCAGAGCGGCTGGTGGGTTTGAGCTGCCAACCTTTTGGTTAGCAGTTGAACATTTAACCACTGTACAACCAGAGCTCCTTTTATAGAGCAATATAGTTTCCTGCAATTATACTTCTTTCTGTATGCACTCTATTTCACAATTCCAGTGCCACTAAAAGTATTCTTCTTTGTTAAAGTCCACAGTTGCTTAAAGTATACTTTTTTTGCTTTCCTTCATATTTTCATCAGGTACAACATGTACAAAAATGTTAATATTTTGTGTATAGTTGTTCCAGTTTTGTATGTATAGAGAGGCATAGTGAAAAACATCCATACTCATCTCTCTATGTGTCTATCTATGTATCATTATTGTATAGAATTTCTTGCAAAGATACACCAAAATTTTTGTAAATGGGTCAGTACAAAAAGACATTTCAATTTTATCTCATTTTCTCTATTAAAAAGCAGCACTGGTATGGATACCCTTTCATGTGTCTTTACACTTGTCATATTATTTAATTGGCACAAATTCCCTTAAGTAGAATTTCAACATATGACTATTTCATAACTGTGATATATTTGTAAACTTCTATCAATGAGTTTATATGAAATATACCACTAGTAGTTTATGAAATCACCACTTGTCTTTCAATTTGTTGTAATGTGGTGGCTTGTGTGTTGCTAGGAAGCTGGAAGCTATGCCACTAGTATTTCACACACCAGCTGGGTCACCTATGGTGGACAGGTTCCACCTTATTTATTTAATCTTTATGCTGAAAAATAATTTGAGAAGCTGAACTATATGAAGAAGAACACAGCATCAGGACTGAAAGAAGACTCATTAACAGTCTGCAATATGCAGATGACACAACCTCGCAAAAATGAAGACAACTCAAACACTACAACCTTTAGAATGGATTACGCCTGAATATAAACAAAATAAAATCCCTACAACTGGACCGATAAACAACATCATGATAAACGGAGAAAAAAAAATTGAAGTTATAAAGGGATTTCATTCTACTTGGATCAACAATCAACATCCATGGAAGCAACAGTTAAGAAATCAAATGACATATTGTATTGGAAAATCTACTGCAAAAGACCTATTTAAAGTTTTAAAAAGCAAAGATGACACTACAATGACTAGGGTGCATTTGACCCAAGCCATGGTCTTTTTAATCACCTCATATACATGTGAGAGCTGGACAATGGAAAAGGAAAATAGAAGAATTCATGCATTTGAATTGTGGTGTTGTCAAGGAATACGGAGTTTATTGTGGACTGCCAGAAGAATTAACAAATCAGTCTTAGAAGAAAAACAACAAGAATGCTCCTTAGAAGTGAGGATGGTGAGACTTTAGATTGCTTACTTTGGACACACCATCAGGAAAGACCAATTTCTAGAAAAGGACGTCATGATTGATAAAGTAGAGGGTCAGAAAAAATGAGGGAAACCCTCAGTAAGCTGGAATGATACAATAGCCACAACAATGTACTCAAGCATACAAACGATCATGAAGATGGCACAGGACCTGGCAACATTTTGTTTTGTTATACATAGGTTGCCATGAGTCTGAGCAAGCGACAGTAACTAACAAAAACAAGTTTATGAAAAAGCTTGATTTTCACCACCATTATTATCATTATAATATTATCATTATTATTGGAATAAGCAAAAAAGTTACTTCAGATAAGCAAAATTTTTATTTTATTTTTAATTAAATTTGTCCCTATTTGATTACTAATAGTCACTATTCATCACATGCATTTTTAAAATCACATGTTCATGGTTTTTTTTTTTAATTTTCCATTAGACAGGGATTTCATTTTACTTGAATCCCCAATCAATGTCCATGAAAGAGGCAGTCAGGAAATCAGGCAATGTGTTGCACTGGGCAAATCTGCTGCAAAAGACCTCTTTAAAGTGTTAAAAAGCAACGATGTTACCTTTAGGACTAAAGTATGCCAACTTAAGCCATGGTATTTTCAATCACCTCATATGTATGTGAAAGCTGGACAATGAATAAGGAAGACTGAAGAAGAATTGATGCCTTTGAATGATTGTGTTGGTGAAGAATATTGAATATACATTGGACTGCCAGAAGAATGAACAAATCTGTCTTAGAAGTGCAGCCAAAACGCTCTTTAGATGAGAGGACAGCAAGACTTCATCTTTGGACATGTGAACAGGAGGAACCAGTCCCTGCAGAAGGACATCATGTTTGGTAAAGTAGTGGGTCAACGAAACAGGGGAAGGCCCTCAATGAAATAGACTGCAATGAAATAGGCTGCAACAACGGGCTCAAACATTGCAATGATTATGAGAATGACACAGGACCGGGCAGTGTTTCCTTCTGTTGTACATTGGGTCCCTATGAGTCAGAACTGAATTGATGGCACCTAACAACAACATTAGACAGTAATTGTTTTCTTAATGATTTGTTGAAGTAGCTTACAGTTACCTGTCAAATGTTGCACATTTCCCCTATCTTCTCATTTGTCATTAAACATGCTGTCATGTTTTTGCCTTAAGTAGTGTTTATTTACTTCTTTCAAGTTAATTTTGTGTTTTTTATCTTTCTGGCTTTAGAACAGAATCAGAAAAGATTTTTACACCTGTAAGGTTTGTTTCATTTCCATTTTTTCTAGAGTTTTATAATACCATTTTCATATTTATTTTATAAATGAATATGAAATTTATTCAGGTATGAGGAATAATGTAGGGATTTAACTGTTTTTCAGAAATGCCTAGTCATTTGTCCTAATACTATACTTCTCCACTGATTTGAAATATCATCTATATTATGTATTATTTTTACATTCAGTTCTGTTTTGGGATTCAATTCTTTTTTAGCAATCTGCATTTCTATTTCTGTTCTAGTTTAAGTTTGAAAATTACATTAGGTTCCTAAAATATTTCAATATTATTACCAATTATCGATAATTTTGGGACTTAAAGTTGAAGTACCTCCTCTCAGGAGCCTTTATTAGCTTGGTTTATCTTATTTTTTGTACTTGCATATTCTCAGCCTCACTTAGGTCTCCTGGTCTGTATGCTTTTTCACAGAATTTGGGGCCTTCATACTCCTTTAGGCTAGGCCACACATTCCAGCCCAACTTCCACAAAGTTTATGTAGGGTGTTATAAAGTATCAGCCCAACTAATAACAACTTCTATTGATTCCACTTATAATTTATAGAATGCATAGCTACACCAGAACCATTAGAAGGTAGGAATTAACTGGAACAAGTCAGGACTCAAGCTTTCCTGCTGGGTCCTCTGGTTAATCTTAGAAGTTCTCCAGACCACATCAACTCCTGTAATATATTGGCATGTCCTTCAGAACTATAACGAAATGCCATGCAAAACGTCACATTATTTACACTGTTAACAGCATCGTAAGCTGTTATTTTACTAAATGTTTCAATTAGAAATACTTGCTGAATTTTACAAGATGCTTTTAAAAACTCTATCTTAATCAGTTTTTTTCTTTTAATGTAAGCAAGTACATTTTCACATATTTTAATGCTGTACCCGCTATCTTTGCTTTTGTAGAGTAAGTTATAATCAGTTTATGATCTACTATCCTTTTATTGCACTGCTGTATTTAATTTATGATTATATAAAATATATAATTATACTTAAAATAAAATATTATTTATTTGGCTCTTAAATCATAAGATATCTACCTTGTATTTTATATGTCTATTCATAAGTAAAAACAGCATTTAAAAAATATTTATTTAGTGCCTACTATGTGGTAAGCAAATTTATTTCTGTCAAGTTGTATGGGGTATATTCTCATGATTTTAAATGTAACCACTGTGATTGCTAGTTCTTTGATTTCCTTTATTTTCCTCTAAAAGTGTTTTCAAGGTTACGCTCTTTTTGTTGTTGTTATTGTTCTACTTGTCATCTTGTTGCGAAGTATCAGATCTTGATTTATCAGTGATTCTCTCCTTCCTTATTTTTACTGAATTCTGTACTTTATTTTTAACATCTTGGACCAAATATTTTCTTTGACTAATAAACATGCTTCATCATCAAAAATTATTTTTATTATAAAATTACTTTGACAACATCCCATAAGTTTTGTTATATATTATTGCAGCAACAAAAAATTTTGTCTTCCTTTTGACGCAATATTATTTAATAAGAAGATCAGGTATTATTAAGTTTATTTAAATGTTTGTTTTTTGTTTGTTTCCTATGTTTCTGTTTGTATAAAACATTTAGACCACCAATTGTCTTTTTCTTTTTTCAAGTTTTATGAGCTTGTGGTATATAGAAATTTATTTCTCCCAAGTAATGGTAATAAGTGAATTTTTCTCCTATAGTTTACAATATTTAGATACATTTAAAAAATTTTTGTATCCTTATAGTTACTTTAAAAGGGATTTGATAGCAATTTCCTTGTGAAGTATTAGTCTATCATTTTGATTCATTCAAACATTCATTGAATTATCCTCAAATATTTATTGAACACTTACATTGTGCTAGGCACTGTCCCATGAAATGGGGGCAAAGCTACAAGTGTGACAGAGAAGAACCCTGCTTTATATAGCATTATAAATGCAATTTTTAACATAGAAAAAGAGAAAAAAGAACATAACTAGAAAGAGGAAAATCATCCACAATTCTCTTACACAAAGACAACCACTTAACATGTTGATGTATTTATTTTAAGCCTTTCTTAATATAGTTTCAAAAGAAAGATTTTGAAAAGAGTTTCCACTCCCCTTTTAAAAATAACAAGCCAAAATCAGAAGACAATCACATTAGATTTTAACAGTCTTAAGATGGGTCAAATGAGAAGCCTAGACCTTTTGAACCAATGCTCTCAACCTCTTTTTGAAAATTGGAAATAAGCCAGTCTTTCTTTGCAGCATGCTCGTTGCTTAACAAAGAACATTTCAGATGCCTCTCTTTGCATTGCTGTCTTGATTTTCTTTTTTTCAATTTCAGCAGAGTGGCTCATAAATAAACATGTTCACGGCTCAGGTTGGGAGTGACAGTTTATTCCTACTATTTTGATGGATTGTACAAGATATCTACAGTTCTCTTCTCTAACTAAACATCCATGCATGGACTGTAAAATTAATCATAACATGGCAGGATGCCTAAGAATTTGGAACTGCTTATCTCTTGGTGACTTTCAGTGTCAAAGTGAAACTTTCATTCCAGTCATGGTAATTAACAAAACCTATATAAAACACACTTTTTGTAGTTTTACCCTCCAACCTGTGTATATACTTCCCTTTCTCATATACCATGTCACGTGTACTCAGCTGTCTATTGGTTCTATTGATTAGAATGTCTTCCTTTGGCCATTGAAGGATTATTCATGCTTTTTTTAAATAGAAGCTTGTTGTGATATTTTTCACATATTTGCTGATGACCTCGATGTCTGTGTACATAGGCAGTGTTGCATCATTAAAGGTTGGCACCCAACTGTGGTAATGCCCTTCTGTGAACCCCAGCTGCTCTGTACCTTGAGAAGAAGCTTTACCCTAATTGCAGGGGAAATGGGAGGTAAAGGGAAGGTTGTGTGTATATCACTTACCCCCAATACAAGGGGATGTCACACTTGTTCAAATGTTTACTCTCTTTTTTTTTATTCTTCTTCCAGCTGAGCCCTTTCAACTCACTGGGAGGAGGCTGGTGCTTGAGATCTGAAGGTCATGAATTCTATCGCACCGGCAGGTTTCATGGATGTGGTTAGCAGATGACTATGATGCCTGTATTCTTTGTATATAGGGTCACAGATCATTAAACATCACTTCCATTAACATCTGCTTCTGTCTTTCAACAATAATGTATGTGAGCCCATGGAATATCTTAACAAGGGAAAGGTAACAAAATTTATTGGTCCTGCTCTACATGCATATTTGCACACATACAGAAAGTATTCTTGGATGTACTTTAAGTAATCATCACAGGAATGATTTTTCCCTTGTAGTCCATATTAAAGAAAGTATATGATTGAATGAGGAATTCCAGAAGTAGAACCCCTTTTTCTCAAAATTCTGCTAATGCTGGCTTCCTAATATCCCTCCTATCTCTCGCTTCCCTCAAGTCTTATTGCATGTCCTTTCCAAGTCCTTTGTTTACAGCCCTGGACTATTGTATAACCTCTTATCTAATCTCCACATCTCTAATGTGGTCTGTCATATTGATTTGTTTGTAACACTATTTTTTGTTCTCATTACCTTCCTCCTCAAAATCCATTCAAGTTCCCCTTATTGACACACACCATACACACACCCGTTGCCATCAAGTAGATTCTGACTCATAGCGACTCTATAGGACAGAATAAAACTGCCCCATAGTGTTTCCAAGGAATGGCTGGTGGATTTGAACTTCCAACCTTTTGGTTAGCAGCTGAACTCTTAACCACTGTACAACCAGGGCTCCTTATGGACACAAGGCATTCAAATTCCTTATCCTAATATTCAAAGTGCTCTATAATATGAACTAAACTTAAGGTGTCAATGTTATTTCTTGCTGTTATGCTACATATACTTATTTCTTTGGCCAAGAAATTCAGACCATATGAGAGAGTGTTCCATTGTCAAATGCGTAGGGTATGGAGTTTAAAGGGTCTGGAGTTTTAACCCTAGTCTTACCTCTTACTACACATTTCTAAAAATTATTAAACTTGGAGTCTCTTCATTGCAGTCAACCATCAACTTCACTGGATAATGAAATAATGAAGGTAAATTGCTTGCATGAAGCTTTAGACATGGGTGATGTTCTATAAACGAAACTGGTATTAGTAGTAACAGTGATGGGAATTTCTCCTAGCTAGAAATTTCCAACCATATTCTTTACTTATTTAAGTCCAATCTGCAATTAAGCTACATCAATATTCTATCTTGCCGTATTAATTTTTTCATAATCATAACCAAGCTATTGAGATTTTTGCCCTCCTTAATTCTACTGTCTAATTATCTACATCACTAATTTGGTTCTTAAGTGCTCTTGTTTTTATATTCCCTAACAAGATAACCATAGGATTTTCATTGGCTACTTTGCAGAAGTAGAATACTTGATGGGTTTGAACTATGGTGTTGGCAAAGAACATTGAATATACTGTGGTATGTCAAAAGAATGAGCAAATAAGTTTGAGAAGAAATATAACCAGAATGTTTCTTAGAAGTGAGGATGGCAAGACTTTGGCTTGCTTACTCTGGACATGTCATTAGGAAAGACCAATTGCCAGAAAAGGACATCTTGTTTGGTAAAGTAGAGAGCCAACAAAAATGAGGAAAACCCTCAATGAAATGGAGTGACACAAGAGCTGCAACAATTAATTATCACAAAGATGACATAAGACCAGGCAATGTTTTATTCTGTCATTCATAAGGTCTCCATGAATTGGAGTCAACTGCACAGCGACTAACAACAGCACCAAGACTGTAAAGTTCTAAAAGGGTAGTCTCTAATATTATTGCTGTGGTTGCTTCTTTGCTACAATGGGAATTTTGAAATTTCACAGAGCATTTAATATAGATTTGTTAGTTAAATTATCTACTAAATCATGCCACACATCTAAGGAATATGTCTTCATGAATATATTAAATAAATGGAACTTAAAAAACTCATGTGAACTTTCACTGATAGCCTGAGTTCAAATTTAATTTTCACAGAAGTAAATGAAATTTATTAGTTGGTGACAGCATTTTCAAAATAGCCAAGATTTTGCTTTTGATTTCATCTAAATCTGTTGCATCGCATTGATCTTTGTTGAACTATATAACATCCACCAGCTTTTTAAAAAATCCAATCAACTTTGTATCATGAACATACTTATCCCAACAATAGTTATAAACACATTAACTTATTATCCTCATTTTACAGACAATAACACTAAAACTCAGAGGCATTATGGGATGTGCCCAAATGTGGAGAGCTACTGTGATGGACTGAAGTATTATTCAGCAAACCCTCACTCACCTTCCTTTTCCCCCCTTGTGATACAGTAAATCTCTCTGCCTCACTGGAATTTGGCAATGTAACTTGCTTTGGCCAATAGATTTGAAGTGGATTAATATGAGAGCTAAGTCTTTGAATGTGTTGTGTGGTTTAGCTTGCCTTTTGCCTTTATACCCTTTAACATGATGAAAATATACCCAGGTGGACCTGAACCTAACCAGCAGGCAGAAGCCAAATCCAGCCTGATCACAGCTTAACTTGAAACAGAACTTTGCAGCCAAGTACAGTCTATAGCAGTGAAACTACCTTGACCTGTAAAACCGTGAACTAGGAAATTAAATGTTTGCTGTTTTAGAGTTTGGGGATGGTTTGTTAGGCAGCATTAGCATGGCAATGGCTGACTAATCCACTAATAAGATTTGAACTCAGATCTATCAAATTCTGCACACTTTCCATTATACCATACTTCATTAGCTGAAAAACACACCAAAAGCCTGCATATGGATAGTGTTAATGAAAACTTCTGATTATATGATTCCATATTGATCAAAGTAACATTCTGTTTTTCTTACATCACTACAAGAACATACTTCTATTAAAAGAAATTTACTTGTCAAAATAAAAATCATTAAAAATACTTTATTAATGTCTCAGAGTCTATTTTCAGTATACTGTTTGTGTAGTGGGAACATCCAAACCACAAATCCATTGCTTGAAATGTCTGCTTTCACATATATACACTACTGTAAACAAATCCTGCTTAAGGTGAATTCATTACCACAAGACAGTTCTAAATCAAATATAAAGTTTAGGAACTGATTATGTATTCACCAATGGTAAACAGTAATTTTTCAAAGGTAGGAGGGTAAGCTACTTACTTTAGAAAGTCACATCAAATTAGAAAGTGGATAATTAACAAAATGTTAATTGCCAAATGTGGTAGGTGATTGAAAATATGATAATTGACATATAATTTTGAAAATTAGCACATCATTCACTGTTTCTAATATTTGTATGTAATCTTTATGGAAATGCTGAGTGTCTAGAGTAGAACGTTGGTAATTGATTACCCAGTGCTAACTGTAGTTTCCAGTTGGCATCTAATTTTACCAACATCATAGCATGTTCATTGTCATTCTAAAAAATTATTTTGGAGCCTCAGAATTCTTAAAAGGCAATAGCCTTATCAAAAAAAAGAAAAAAAATTCATTTGTTATCTAAAGTGTAATACATTGAAAATTTCTCTCAGTCATTTCTTTTTCCTTAAATGCTAACATTGATAATGATTGTGGGAGATGGCTGCAAAGATGGCTGCCAACAATTCAACCCAGCCTCCTGCATGCACTTCATGTCTCCTATCAATGAAGTGAACTTCGTTTCCACTCTCCTCAAATCTGGATTGGCCTTGTGACTTGTTTTGACCAATAGAATGTGGCAGAGTAGGGCTGTGCCAGGTTCTGGTTTAGACCTGATCTGGCTAATCCAATGGTGCTTGAAGTGTTAGTAGCAGATAGACATGCTGTTTGGAGTCTTTGGTAGGTCCCTGTTGTTGAATAACAGTGCAGACCCTTAGGATTTTGGAGCAAAGCCTTGCCATCCTCTGCAGATACTCTCCTTTTGATAAACAGCTTTTGGCTTGTTACTGGGCCTTAGTAGAGACTGAACACTTAACCATGAGCCACCAAGTCACCGCGTGGCCTGAGCTTCCCATCATGAACTGGGTGTGGTATAACTCACAGGGTCATAAAGTCAGATGTGCACAGTGGTACTCCATCATTAAATGGAAGTGGTATGTACCAGATTGGGCCCAAGCAGAACCTGAAGGCACAAGTAAGTTGCTTGAGGAAATGGGACAAATGCCCATGGTCTCCACTCCTGTTACATTATCTGCCCTCTCCCACTCTGCACCTATGACTTCATGGAGAGTTCCTTATGATCAGTTGACTGAGAAAGAGAAAGCTCATGCCTGGTTTACAGATGATTCTGTGCAATATGCAGGCACCACTTGAAAGTGGACAGTGGCAACACTACAGCCCCTTTCTGCAACCTCATACCACCAAGAAAGAAGCGCCAGGAGCACAATGCATCCTTTGGAGCCAGAGTCCTTGTGCTGAGAAACTCCTAGGTCAGGGGAAGATTAATGACAAGGACCTTCCCCTCTCTACACTCCCTAATGGACACAGAGAGAGAGAGAGAGCCTTCCCCTGGAGCTGGGGCCCTTAATTCAGACTTCTAGCCTACTAGACTGTGAGAGAATAAATTTCTGTTTGTTAAAGCCATCCACTTGTGGTATTTCTGTTAAATAGCACTAGATAGCTAAGACAAGGCCTTAAGAGATCTGGTGGCTTCTACTTTGCTCTCTTGGCTTCTGGCTTCCAGGTAAAGAAGCTTAAGTGAGACTTCTGAATGATGAAAGACCACATGCACAGAAAGAGTCCCAACCAGCCCTGCAGCTCTTCAGCTGCTCCAATTGAAGTGCAAGGCATGTGAGTGATGCCATCTAGGATCTTCATGTCCTAGTGATCCACCCCAGACAATACCTTGTGAAACAGAGCAAGCTGTCCTCACAGAGGTCTGTCCACATTGAAGAAATATGAGAAAAAAATAAATGCTTGTTGTTGTTTTAAGTCACTAAGTTTTGGAGAGGTTTGTCATACAGCAATAGGTAACTGAAACAGTGATGTAAGATATAAGACAAAGACTTTCACAATATGTTTTGACCTTTCCTGCATATGATCTCAGTTCTAATAAAAGCATTTCACCAAGATTTCTTTTTTCACTTTAATTAAAGTCATTAAAAAGTCATGCTTTATGGCATTATTTTCTCATTTTTATTCAGTTTGCATCTTTGGATAGTTTAACTATCTTTCAATCACAATTTTTTTATAAAGGTATATATATATATATAGCAGTCAAAATTGAAGTCTATGTATAAAATATGGATAATAAATTATAACATTTCTTTAAATGATTTTTAATTTGGTCTTTTAATAATATATATCGAAAACGAGTCACTTTATAGAATTGATATAATCACCTAACCTTTGGAAAATATTTACTTGAACAGAATATTTTGATGTTCATAAGCTATTTTATACCCATATCTGCCATAATGTGAAATAATTAACTACTCTTTGATAATAACTATGTTTAAAAGTGAATTATAATTAAAGCACAATTAATTAGCAAGTAGCAACAGAAAGAAATAAGTTTTAAACTTGGCTTTAAACTTACACTCATTTCTTTTCTTCAAAGTGTGGGCACATACATAATTAAGAGAGCATCTTTTTAAAACTCTGTAAGGATAATTATATCAATACCCAAAAAAAAAACAAAACTCATTGCCATCGAGTTGATTCTGACCCACAGCGACCCTGTAAGACAGAGTAGAACTGCCCCATAGGGTTTCCAAGGCTGTAAATCTTTACAAAAGTAGACTGCCACATCTCTCTCCCATGGAGCATCTGGTGAGTTTGAATCCTTGATCTTTCGGTTAGCAGCTAAGTGCTTTATCCAATGCGCCACCAGGGCTCCTCATAGTAATCTTAGTGTATTAATTTTAATTTTATGTTCTCCACACCACTAAGTACAACTGAAAAAAATAAAAATCAAAAAAGAAACTACCTAGAATAAACAGACAAGGAGTGTGCCAATTCAACTGAGAACTATTTTACCTACATTTTCAGGATTCAAATAAGTCTATTAATCAGAAAAGTCAATGATAAAAATGCAGTAGATCAATATTAAAGCTAATTTAGCCAGTGTTATGGATATCACTTTGGATCAAATGTCACACATCACTCATATAAAGACTGTAGAGGTGGATTTGAAACTTGTACTGTGGTAGAACTTTCTTGACTTGTTACTTACATGGATAAAAATGTTATTGGAATTCTTGACTGAAATTGTAACAGAGTGCCTAGATAAACACTGAATAGTTGGAATTTTAGGAGGCATAAGAGAACTAAGGGAAGTATTCAACCTCGAATTTTAGAATCTGAAATATTTTACTTTGACTCTAATAGAGACAAACTCAAAAAATTAAATGACCTAAAACATCTCAGGATCTTAAGCGAATCACCATGTTTTACTAGTGAGGGAAGTGATGGGCTGGAAAACTCACCTTTACACCGAATGGTGAAAAGAGTAGAGGTAGAACCCTTATACAGTTACCATAATTGATCTGGACATTGAAATATTAAGAATAGTGTAAGGTCACTGGATTGTTTTCAAGAAACCTGAATCTTAGTTACAATTTACATAGAAGTGGAGTTTGAAAATTTTATTACCTACACAGCTGGCTCCAGAATTCCAGCTTTAGGTAGAGAGCTGTCTTCCTTTGGGGAAAATACCCTTTTAAGTTACTTGGATGTAGAAGGTGAGACTCTGAAGGCATAATTTTGCAGAATTCAGGCTTCTAAAGGCAATTGCAATACTGCCCCGCACTGGATATAAACAGAAAATTTGGAATGTGGGAGAGAGTGAAGATAACAGGAAGAAAGGGGTTGACTGGACAGCTTGGCAGGAGGAAAAAACCGGAACCACAGAAATGACTGTGACGCTTTAGGAACAGACATATATCCAAAGTGGAATTTTAAGTTGTGAATGTTACTACGCACTCCTATCTATATAAACTTTAATAAATTTTTTACACAATATATACTGAGTTTCTCATCAGTGTTAGCATTTAAAAACAGATAAGACAATCAAAGATCCAATCTCTAAATTTAATAGGAAAGCGGATGAAGCTCAAAAAGGCCTTTGGAAACCTGTAGAAATCTTGAGGAAAGCATTTGCTTCTCCATAAACTGTAGAACAGAGATTTGAAACAATTACATTCATCTGAAGGGACAAGTTTCAGTTGACATCTGGATTAAACAAGTCACATAATATTTTAAATGCACATATTGATAAAAAATATATATCACTCAATGTAGTTGTGCTAAAAATTGTTGTTTGCTGCCCTCCTGTATGCCACCAACTCATGGTGACCTCACACACAATGGGACTGACTCTTGTATCTATAAGGTTTTCATGGCTGATTTTCAGAAGTAGATAACTAAGCTAGCCATTGTAAAATTAGGTAAATTGCACAGTCTCTATGTAAGCTCAATCAAAAGTCACTTGGATCACCATTTCCTCAGAGTCTTGCAGAGTTCTGCATACACAAACTGGTCAACAAATCTTAAATGGGTTAGTCCTAAAGTGATACTATTGCTATTCATAAAGAGCAGACAATTTTTGATATACAGATTTTTTTTTTAGGTAGGGAGGACTCTTTCAAGTAAATAAAAGGAATTTTACCGTATTGGTCTCTCTGGGAGCTGTGCTGAAACAGAAAACATTAACAATGTCAACAACAACAAAAATCTCAAATGATTTTTTCATTCAAAGTATGGATTTCTCTGAAGGAAAGATACTCATTCAAACAACATACAATAAAACTAAACCAGAAAATGAGCCAAATGTTGAGGGAGGAAGGGATCTTTGATTGGACAGCCTAAGGAACACACACTGGATGGAAATATTAGCATATTGTTGTTGTTATTAGTAGTTGTCCCGTAGGCTCCAATTCATGGCAACTTTATGTATAACCAAAACCAGTCTCTGTCAAGTCAATTTTTGACTCATGGCGACCCATGTGTATCATAGCTGAATTGTGCTCCGTAGGGTTTTCAATGACAGATTTTTTGAAATAGATTGCCAGATCTTTCTTCTGAGGTACCTCTGGGAAGACTCGATCCTCTGGCCTTTCAGTTGCCAAGTGAGTTAACCATTTGTACCACTCAGTGAATGCATAGGGAGAGTCATGAGTTGCTTTATGCTAAATCTGAATGGGTGGTGGGAGAAGAGAAACAAAGACAGCAAAAAGTGAGAAGCAACAAGGACTCCATTAGGATCAAGTAGATTACTGCATGATGTCTGTCTCATGGATAAAATAAAAGTGACAGAAATAGAGGAGAAGGGAAAAAAACAAAGAAACATTAAAAAATAAACATTTGCAGAAAAGGGAGCAGAGCGTTGGAATAGTAGTAACAATGGAACTGATGTTCATAGAAATGATTAAACCAGAGAGAGGCAGTAGGGGAATGGTTAAGAGTGGAGGCTCTAGAACCAGTGCACTTGGGTTCAGATTCTGATACCGTCATTTATTAGCTGTGTCACCTTGAGCAAGTCACCTAACTGCTCTGTGTCTCAGTTTCCTTAACTTGAGAATACTAACAGCACCTTCCTCATTGGGCTATAATAAGGACTGAATGAGTTAATCCATGTAAAGCACTTGCAACAGTGCTAAGCATATTGTGACTCCTCAATAAATGTTAGCCATTATTATTACTAACTAATGTAAAGTAATATTTAATATTGATAATAATTGTATACAATACATACTTGTATGAGTAAATCTACTGCAATATACAATAACTTGAAAAGAAACAAGACAATGGCTAGTTTAATAAGGAGTTCATGAGAACAGAAATGACATAGAAATTAGCTCAAGAGCAAAAACTGAAAAATAATGAGACGCAGAGCTGTACTTCCTCCATGTTAAAGTTATTAATTCCAAGCAAGGAGAGATACACAGGTAGCCAGGCTCAAATCAACTCAAGTTTGTATATTTCATATAGAGATGTCTGTACTTAGTTGTGTAAAACTTAACCAAATGGCTTAGTATATAATCTTATCCCTTTTTAGCCATACTGTCCTCATTGGACAAGTCTCAAATAATTCTGTTTTTGATTACGTGTAATTTTAATTTGAAAATAAAAATCCAAAAACCAAACCTGTTGCTGTCAAGTGGATTCCAACTCATTGCAACCCTATAGGACAGAGTAGAACCACTCCATAGGGTTTCCAAGGTTGTAATCTTTACGGAGGCAGACTGCTACATCTTTCTCCTGTGGAGTGGCTGGTGGGTTTGAAATGACGACCTTTTGGTTAACAGCTGAATAATTTAACCACTACACCACCAGGGCTCCCTAAAAAATTTTTTTTGGTAGGAAATTTTATAGAAATGATGTGTGACTAAGACTGAATTCCACTTCCCTGGCACAGAGGTGGGCCTTCCAGGGTAAAGGAGCCATGTTGGCCCAGTTCACATCTACCTAGATGTTAATGAGTTTTCTGACACTTCACTAGCACCAAAGGAGAGCTGACACTCCTTTCTTGGCTCTACCTACCGTTTGCATGAATAGAATGTTATCCAATCACACACATAAGCTCTTTACTGATCGGCTTTCTCTGGAAATGAAATTTTCAGCATTATGATTAGTCTGTAATCCTAAATGTGACATATGATGAATTACAAGTTTCTTAGAATAATGGGAATTTTGAGGTAAGAGAAATCATAAACAATATGTAGTTTCTCACTTTATGGAATAAGAAAGGAAGTACAGATATATTAGGTGGATTGTCTAAGATCCTACGGCCTAGAGATAAAACCAGAACAAGAAACCAAATAGCTTTATTCCTATTCTTGCACACATTTGACCCATCACCCTTGCTCACACATTCCCTTTCTCATCACAGAATGATGATGATTTCAGAAGCTAGGATAAAAGTTACAATACAAGGTCATCAAAATGAGTAGTGGCAATACAATGGCTGCTTAAGTAATAGAAATTCTTCTATCATGCTCATGGTGTAAATGGACAATCAACACTTATAGGCAGTATTCGCATGAATTGCTTAGATTGCTCCCCTGTTCTCTGTGTGTGTGTGTATGTGTACCTATGTTGTGTATTCTATGATTTTACTTTAGTATGCTTCAGTTAAAATGTCTTTTGATCCCTATTTATTTGGTAACTGTGATATTTATGTATCTACAATATTCAGTTGATTTAATCTGTAGATTGCAATTAACTCTTTCAAAAATTACGCTTGAGTCACTGGAGAATTCTACAAAACATTCACAGAAGAGCTTGTACCAGTTCTACTCAAGCTATTTCAGAGCATAGAAAAGGAAGCAACACTTCCAAATTC
>NW_004443953.1:1151727-1184626 GCF_000243295.1 Trichechus manatus latirostris
TGTTAACCAATGTCATAAAACAGCATGTGTGTTACTGTTACATGAGAAACTATCTGTTCTGTAAGCCTTCACCTGAAGTACAATAAAATATTAAAAAAAAAAAAAATTACACTTGAGAAAGTTGATTAAAAAATAGTGATGATATCCAAAAAATATATGTTTTTATTTCTCTGTGTGTGTGTGTTTACCTGTGAAAGCCAGAACCTGTCAGAGAAGGAAAACACAAATATTTTCCATTAAAACGAGCAATAAAAAAGTGGTAACACTGCGCTCTGTCAAAGGCAGAAAACTTATGAGACCTGGAATAACAAGGCTGTCTGTCAAGTTCCAGCTCTCACAGGTTTCACTGCATACATACTGACTACGTCTACATATCTTTTTGTATCTTATTGTCTGTGTGTGTCTGCATGTGTGTCTGCATGTGTGTGTCTCTGCATGTGTCACTCAATCTTGCTTTCTCTCTTTGTATTAGTGTTTTATACATCTGTGCAATCAACTATTTATTCATTTTAGGGAAAATAAAGCATCTGTAGCCCCATAGGCTAGAACTAGACAACACAATGACATGTAAAGCATGTTAATTAACAGAGATCTGAGGTTTTGGGGAAAGAACATGGAGGAGGTCAAGGGCACAAGAAGATGTCTGCAATCTAAGGGTGAAGCTGAATCCTGAGGGTAAAGCACAATAAATATGAAGATTCCATGGCAGAAATTCTGAGGAATATTTAAGAAAAAATAATTTATAGTAATTAATTCAAAAAAATTTCCTGGACTATGATACTCTGAAAACCACCCCCTCCATTATCAAAAAAATCACACATTATGTTTGTCACACATATATCCTTGAGTAGGTGGTGTTTCGGAGTGAAAATATCAGGGTTGTACTTGGAGGTGCAAGTAATGTGGGAAAGGAACACCGTGTGCAGGAGGGGGATGTGAGTGGAGAAGCAGCTGGCTAGTGCATGGCTGAGGAGTGGAGGTGAGACACTTATTCTCTTATTCAACATCTGAAATTCAACCCTACAAAAGTATTTGAGAGGAAGCCCATGTATAGTAGAGGAAGTACATCCTTGAAGGGGGATGGGAAACTGACCCATATTACATATAATTATGTGTCCATTAAGGTCCCCTGCAGAGCCAAATGCTATAAGTAAGATATTGTATAATCTTGGTTAATCCACTTCATTTTGCAAGTGTAGACACAAGCCGCAAAGAAATATAATCATTCTCACACTACTTTTCTACGAGGTGTAACTTCATAGGAACTCTATTGTGAGAGAGCTTAGTTTATATTTCATGATATTTCATATAATAATAATGTAGTTCCTGTGTAACTATATCACTAAAAATAGCACCATATCTCTGTAATTGCTAGCACAGCTGATAGTCTTTGTGCACTAAGCAGGAATGTCTCATTCCATAAATCATTTACAACTGCTACAGTGATCCAACAGTTCATCGTCTTAAGCAAATAATAATGAATCTCTGTCTATTCCCTGGACAACTGCATTGGTATACTGACCCTCAGCTCTTCTCCAGTTTGATTTGTTGTTGTTAAAACAAGAAAAATAAGAAGTCTATTTTGGCAAATTTTAATATTCTTCTAGTGTTCCTTCAGATATTATCTCCAAACAAAGTGTGAGAAAGGTGACTGCCCTAATTGTGATTGTTTTAAGCCCAACATGGCCTGGATAGCTTTCCTATGAAATAGTCTCCCATTTATGAAAGAGAAAAGAAGACAAATGAAGGACTCTTGAAGGGGTGAATCTGTTATTTCAATGACTAGATAGCAAAAAGACTTAGAAAGTGGTAAAAATATTTATACTTTTCTGATGCCGATAGTGTAGGATCCTAATTGTTACATTAAAATATTGCTTCAAAAATATTTTATCTCTACTATAAGCTATTTAATTATGCTGATATAACCAATTGCTTAAAACCATATGCAGCTATAGAAATATTTATGATGCAAAATATACACACTTAGGCTGACTTTTTTTCCCTTCTGAACTAAGGGCATGCCCTGTAACCACTTAATGAACTCTCTTGTGCCACTTTTCAATGAGATAAAGAAAATTGTACAATTTGGTAACAGAACTGCACCTAACATTGTGCCTGGTACATTGTAGGTATTGAATAAATAGTTGTAGTAGATATATGTGGTTTTTGCCTGTCATAGACCCATTTTAACTTTTAGCCTCTGGTTTTTACTTAGGAAATCACTACTCTTTCACACACTCGGTACATGTGATTTGAATGAGATGGTCCTTGTTCTCCAAACTTAGGATAAAATATTACCAGGGACTGACCCTTCAAATTTTCTTAATATGTCTTCTCCCTGGCCACTATGAGTCTGAAACTTAAGTCAACATGATCAAGACTCAATTCTAGGATGTTGGTTGGAATTTTTGGAAATAACTTGCTTTCCAATAGAAATGATATCTGTAAGGATAGGATGATATGTGTCTCAAAATGTTATTTCTCCATATCAGTAGAGTTTCTTTGAGAAAGCGGTCAAAACAGAACAAATCATATAAGAGAGAATGAGAGGGGGAGAGAGAAAGAGAGCCCTAGTTAAATTGGCTGAATCCCTACACCCCTAAAGCCAAAAGCACCTCTGTATTTTTCAGGCCTTGAATCAAAAATTTTTTGGCTGACGTTTATCAGGATTGGGTCATGGTTACTTGTAAATTAAATAATGCTGATCAATACATTTTAAATTGTTTCATATTTCCTCAAAAGTGAATAACGTTCTATTCATGAAACAAAATGTACTGAACCAAGTATATTTCACAGACTGGAAGAGCTGCCGTAAATTTTTTTGTACTAGTCAAGTAAAAACCATGTACCTTAGAAAATGTCACTAGAAGGTAAAAAGAGGTGATATTTGTATTTTTCTTGCTCTTATTTCCTCTTAAATGGAATGGTCTAAGATAACTGTCAATGATTCCAACTCCTGGTATTCATGCCTTTGCTAGTCCCCTTTCCTTGAGCATGGGATGGGTGTAATGATTCATTTCTAACCAGTAGAAAATGGCAAAAGTGATGGGTGTCACTTCTGAGATTAGATTATAAAAGGACAGTGGCTTCTTCTTGGGGGCTCTTTCTCATTTGCTCTTGAATTGCTTGCCACGTCATGAGGCTGTCATGTGGAGAGGTTCACATGAGGGCGCTTGGAATCATATTATCCCCCAGTCAAGTCTTCAGATAAGATTGCCACTTTGGACTGTAGGTTTACTGCAACCTTATTAGAGTTTGAGATACTGGCACCTAGATAAGCTGTGCCTATATTCTAGAGCCACAGAAAATGTGAGATAATGTTTGTTATTTTAAGTTGTTAAGTTTTACAGTAATTTTACATAGCAATAGATAACTAATACATAGAAGTAGAATCAGGATCAGAGTTAACAAAATGGAACCAAAGGACACTATTGTAAAAATGCGGTCATCTTCTACTACTGATTATCATAAGGAAATCATCCAGTGGAATTTGGCTTGCTTCAGTTTCACCTAAATCTATCAGCTACTATATTACCATGCAGAACTTGAATAAATTAATTCTTCTAAGCAAACTCAACATAATCATTATTTCAGGTTTTTCACCGTATATTATTGGTTTGTCACTATGTTGTTCTGTTTAATGTCTTGAAGCTTAGGCAACCAAACTCACTTTTGTGTTACCTGAAATTATTAGTTTTGAAACACCAATATTTTCTGGAAAGTAATTGCAAAGAAACTTCAATGAACATAAACAAGTGAAATAAGGGCTGAAAGTGTTGAGGATTATCCAGGTAAAATGTTGGTTAAAAGTCCCCTTAAGAGTTTTGATGCACAATTATGCTTAGTTATGCATGCATACTTATATTTAGAGCAGTTTAGGGTTTATAGAAAATTGAGTAAGTAGTATAGATAGTCCCATATATTCCCTCTGCTTCTACCCCCAGTTACCCTTATTATTAACATCCTACATTAGTGTGGTGCATTTATTACAATTGATGAACCAATATTGATATTATGATTAACTGAAGCCTATAGTTTACATTAATGTTCGCTCTTTGTGTTACACAGTTCTATTGGCTTTGACAAATGCCTAATGCCACATATCCACTATTACAGTATTATACAAAATAATTTCACTGTCCTAAATATTCTCTGTGTTCTACCTAATCACTCCAAATCCACTTCCACATTTTTGGGTTATTTGTTAGAGCTGCACACTTCTTGGTACCAAAACTGTCTTAGGACTGCCATAACATAACACCATAAAGTGGTTGGCTCTAAGAACAGAAATTTATTTTCTTTCACTTCTTGAAGCTAGAAGTCCAAATCAGGGCCTTGGCCATGTTGAATCCTTCTAGGGTCTTTGAGAGAGGAACTGTTTCATACCTCTGTCCTAGTTTTTAGTGACTGCTGGCAATCCTTGGCATTCCTTTTCTGCTTATAGATGCATCTGTCTCCGTTGTCACATGGCATCTATCTTCCCCCTGTATGTGATGTCCTTTTTCTAAGACTTCATTCAGATGAGATTAAGATTAAGACCTACCCTACTCCACTATGACCTTGTTTAAATACATTGACTGATAACAAAAGAAAAACTTTATTTCTAAAATAAAGTCATATTCACAGGTAAAGGGATTAGAAAACATATATTTTGGGGGCAGACAATTCAATCCTTAACATTATCTATGAACATGGGATACCACTATATTTATTTAGATTTTCTTTGATATCTTTCATCAATGTTTTGTAGTTTTCCTCATACAGATCCTGTGCATATATTATTTTTAGAATTATTCCTAATTATTTCTTTTTTGGTGCTAATATAAATGGTATTTTGTTTTCTATTTCAAATTCCAATTTTTCATTGCTGGCATAAAGGAACGCAACTGGCTTTTTTATATTAACCTTATATCCTTCAAACTTGCTATAACTGCTTATTATTTCATAAGATATTTTTTGTCAAATCTTTAAGATTATCTGCAAAGACAATCATGTCACCTGTGAACAAAAATGGTTTTATTTCTTTCTTCCCAGTCAGTATAGCATTTATTTCCTTTTCTTGTCTTATTGCATTAGCTAGAGCTTCCAGTACAATCTTGAATAAGAGTGGTGATAAGAGGCATCCTTGTTGTGTTCCAAATCTTGCGGGGAGGGTGTCTAGTTCTCTAGTGCTGCTATAACAGAAATACCACAACTGTATGTCTTTAACAAACAGAAATTTATTTCCTCACAGTAAACTAGGCTAGAAGTCCAAATTCAAGGTGTCAGCTCCAGGGGAAGACTTTCTCTCTCTGTGGGCTCTGAAGGAAGGTCTTTTTCATCAATCTTCCCCTGGACTAGGAGCTTCTTTGTGCAGGAACCCTGGGTCCAAAGGACACACTCTGCTCCTGGCATTGCTTTCTTGGTGGTATGAGGTCCCCCTGTCTTTCTGCTCACTCCTCTCTTTTATATCCCAAAAGAAACTAGTTCAAGACACAATCCAGTCCTATAGATTGAGTCCTGTCTCATCAACACAACTGCTGCCCATCCCCCCTCATTAACACCATAGAGGCAGGATTTACAACACATAGGAAAATCATATCAGATGAAAAAATGGTGGACAATCACACAATACTGGGAATCATGGCCCAGCCTAATTGATACACACATTTTTTGGGGACACAATTCAATCCATGACATTCCACCCTTTGGCCCCCCAAAAACCACATCCTTGCAACATGCAAAACATATTTACCCCATCATATCATAGCAAAAGTCTTAACTCCAAGTCCAAAATGAAAAAATTTCTCTTCATCTGTGAAATCTAGAATACCAGTTATTTGCTTCCAGAGGTACAATGGCAGAACAGGCACAAGCTAGACATTTCCCTTACAAATGGTAGAAACCAGAGGGAAAGAAGGGATAACAGGCACCAAGCAAGTCAGCAGAACACAATACGTTAGCCCTCAAGGCTTTGAAAATAAACCTCTGTTCTGTAAGAAAATTTACACAATGGCCCCACCCTCCAGATTCTAGGTATTGACCACATTCTCCAGATTCTGAGTGGAGACCCGTTGGCCCTGGGCTTCAGTTCCACCTTCCAGAGCCCACTGGGACAGCAACTCTGCTCCCTCGGCTTTAGCAGCACCATTCTCCTATTGCATCTGAGTGGCCACTCCACCCTTAGAAACACCAGAGGCCATGGCTCCACCCTTTGGAAGCCCTGAGGTTGCGCCATGCCTTTTGAGACTGAGGCAGCTCGGCTTCCTGTGTTCCTTGTCTTTTCAGCTTTTGCTTCCTGGTTCCTTGGACTCTCAGCCCTCGGGCCTCACACCCGCATCCACCCTGCTGTGAGAAGTCTTCCAAAGCTCTGTAGCTCCAATGATAAGTGCCTGGATGCACCCTAACTCTGCCAGGAAGTCTCCTGCACACAGGCACTCAGGTCTCTCGCTCCGTGAGTCAGCTCCGGTGCTGTCTGCCGCTGGTCTCCTGGTTCTGCTGCCGCTGATCCTCCGCTGCGGCTGGTCCTCCTCTACTGTTTCTTACCATCTGTGCCTTCTCTAGTGTTAACAGTTCTCCTCACTTCCTTCTGAGTCTTCTATCCATTTACAGTTTCAACACTGCTTCCACATTTTAGGTATTTGTTAGAGCAGCATCCCACTTTCTCAATACCACATTCTGTCTCAGTTATCTAGTGCTGCTATAACAGAAATACCACAAGTGGATGGCTTTAACAAAGAGAAATTTATTTCCTCACAGTAAAGTAGGCTAGAAGTCCAAATTCAAGGTGTGAACTCCAGGGGAAGGCTTTCTCTCTCTGTTGGCTCTGGAGGAAGATCCTTCTCATCAATCTTCCCCTGGACTAGGAGCTTCTCTGTTCAGGAACCCCAGGTCCAAAGGATGCTCTTTGCTCTCAACACTGCTTTCTTGGTGGTATGAGGTCCCCCTATCTTTCTGCTCACTTGTCTCTTTTATATCGCAAAAGAAACCAGCTCAAGACAAAATCCAGTTCTACAGATTGAGTCCTGCCTCATCAACACAACTGCCACCTATCGCCCCTCATTAACATCATAGAGGCAGGATTTACAACACATAGGAAAATCACATCAGATGACAAAATGGTGGACAATCACACAGTACCAGGAATCATGGCCAAGCCAAATTGATACACATGTTTTTGGGGGACACAATTCAATGCATGACAGAGGTCATCTAATTTTGCATCATTGGGTATTATATTAACTGTAGATTTTCTGTAAATGCTTTTTATCAAGTTGAGGAAGTTCTCCTGTATTCCTACTTTGGTGAGAGGCTTTTTTTTTTTTTTTTTTGCCTTAAATGGGGTGTTGGATGTTCTTTCTACATCTCTTGATATGATCATGATTTTTCTTCTTTAGCCTGTTGTTGTGACGGATTACATTAACTGATTTTTGAATGTTGAACCAGCCTTGCATGTCTGGAACAAATTCACTGTTCATGGTGTATAATTCTTTTTATACATTGTTGGATTTGATTTGCTAACATTTTGCTGAAGGTTTTTGCATCTATGTTCATGAGTGATATTAGTCTGTAGTTTTTTTTTTTTTTTCCTTGTAATGTCTTTATCTGGTTTTTATATTTGGGTAATACTGGCTTAATGAATTAAGAAATGTTTTCTGTACATCTAATTTCTGAAAGTGATTGTAGAGAATTAGTTTCATTTCTTCCTTAAATGTTTGGTAGAATTCATCAGTGAAACCATCTGGTCTTGGTACTTTCTTTTTTGGAGGGTTATTAATGATCAATTAAATTTTTAATTGATGTAAACTTTTTCACGTTGTCTGTTTCTGCTTGTGTAATTTGTGGTAGATTATGTCTTTCCAAGAATTGAACCATTTCATCTAAGTTAACAAATTTATGGGCATAGAGGTATTCATAATATTTCTCTATTTTATTTTTAATTTCCATGAGATCAGTAGTGATGGACACTCTTTCCTTTCTTATATCAGTCATTTGCATCTTCTCTGCTTTTTTCTTTATTAGCGTATATGCTCACTTTTGGAGTTGAGAATTTTATGAAGGGCTCGTGAATTTTTTTGAAGTTCATATGTATTGAGCTTCTAAACTCTGATTATATGCCTGAGAATTCAGACATCTAAGATATAATCCTGCTAAAATCAACTACCTGGAGCAAGAAAGAAAACAGTAGCAGTGAGAAAATATCCCTGCATATATCCTGAATAAAAATCATGTTCCTTTAAGACATTGAAACAAGCATTTAACAGATTTTTCATCTAAAATTGGTGAATTTAGGTTCTTTAGCATAATTTTTAAATGTGATTAAATTGATCATTTTCCACTACATTTCTAATTTAACTAGTTAGTTAGTCACCTTTTCTTTTAAAATCAAACTCACAGAGTTGCCATTATGAGACAGTGATTTCCATGGTTGTGTAAACGTTCTTATCATCTTTGCAAGAAAGCATATTCCAGGATTTCCTGGGTAGGAGACCTGGAATTTTATGAGAGATAGAGAAAGAAAGAGGGAGATCATAACTTTTAAACTTGAATTTCCAGACCTGTCTTTTTTAAGGTCCCATGTCCTGGTAAAATGTGCCCTGTGCAGTGCATACCAGGATCTTCCATATCTCATCAATTGAAAAAATAATCACTTTTCTCAAAGGGAAGAAAAATTGGAAGCTTGGAAAGAGGAATAACAGATGTCAACCCAATTACCTCCCTTTTGTTGAGAAATGAAGAAATATCCTTTCTATCAGAGTGTGAAGTAATGAGTGATCCCCTTAACACATCATTTTTCTAACCTCATGGTGCCTTTTGTACTAGAAAGCTATTCATTTACTCTTTAAACAATGTTTCTCAAACTTGAATGTGTGTAACAATCACATGGAGATCTTGTTAAATGTGAATTTGATTCTACTGGTCTAGGGTGGTACCTGAGATTCTGCATTTCTAACAAGACCCAGGTGAGGCCAGTCCATGGACTACAT
Organism: Trichechus manatus latirostris; assembly: GCF_000243295.1. NCBI lineage: Eukaryota > Metazoa > Chordata > Mammalia > Sirenia > Trichechidae > Trichechus > Trichechus manatus. The sequence goes on from NW_004443953.1 coordinate 1,160,694, forward strand.
ATTTTTAGCAAGAATATAGAATTTTTCAAGACTTTCTTTCTTTGGGAATATATGCAGATACTGCTCTCAAGGAGTCTACGTTACATTCAGAAAGAAAAGTCAATCCATGTGCAAAATGAATTCATACATTAACAAAATAGATAGCAATTAGTGCATTGGGGAGGTGCAGCTAGAGCTGGCTTCATGGGGGTATGACCTATGTAGTCTCACAGGGTCCTGTGCTTAGAAGTGCCCATGTTTGGTTTAATGCTCTGTTGGAGCTATCGTGTTTAAACAAGAGGCACTGCATTTTCATTTTGTGCTGGGCCCCTTGCAAGTTATGTAGCTAATCCTGTGTACACATACGGTGCTACAGGGCATGAAAGAAAGTGAAATCACCTTTTGCTAAAAAGAATAAGAAATAGTTTTTAAAAGAAGAAGCATTTGCACTGTGCCTTGAAGAATGGACAGGATTTAAATAGGGATGGATTTAGTAAAGTAGTAGGAGACAGCAATCTGGACAGAGAGGTTGGTACGATCAAAGGAATGAAGACTAGAAAGAGTGGTGTGCGGGAGGAATGGCAAGTAGTTTAGTCTGAGTGGAACATAAAATGCGGAGCACACAGAAGGCACTCAATAAATTTTTGTTGAATGAAGTTCTGCTGAATGAGTTTCTCAGAGATCAACGTACTGCCTGTATTGCCAACCTATGAGAAACAGTGATGCCACTGTATTAAACTGTAGCAATGGCTTGCTCTTGTAAAGGTTCAAAAGTGGAGACGGTTGAGAGTGAAGATTCAAATAAGGTTTGTTAACATATTGTTGCACAGCCCTGCAAAACGATAGGCTCATTAATTTCTTATCAAGTATACCCTAAGTGTCTGGGCATAGAGATGGTGATTCCTTTTTCACTAAAACACTATATTTAAATTTCCACCCATCTGGAGACATTTTATTTTATGTTTTGGAAATTTAAAAAAAAAAAAGAAGCACACTGAAGAAAAAAAGTTGCTCTGGATCAGAATTAGAAACTGATTAGAAAAGATTACTATAATATATAATTTTTAAAACAGAAAAAAATGACTATAATCCATATAGGAATAAGCATTTATATTACACTTGGAGAAATCCGTGCAGAAGAGTGTGAAAGACTGAAATAACTGTAAAACAGTGGAAGAATAGTACATAATTTTGCTAATTTTGCACTTTATTAGATGTGAAAATAAATGAACATTAAGTTTTTGTCTGTTTTTGTCAGATTGAGACTAAAGCTTTGAATAAATTCACTGGAGGAGGGCATACAACTTGACAGGGCTTATCTTTCTGTTTTAAAATCAGTGTCTGGTGTCTAAATTGACAGCCAGGGAAGTTTTCATCCCTGATCCCTCTGTGCTGCTCTGCCCCTTTGCTCTTCAGCCTCTCTGAACTTTTCGTGGAAAATTATCCTCATTGTCCCCACCCTTCATCCCTGCAGGGACGGATTAAGTGGACAGAACAAGTTAACATCACCAAGTTAGTTCTCACTTGAGATACTGAACGCAGCCCAGAATGTTCATTATGTTGCCACCCTGGTTATATCTCTAGGACCAACTCTGTGCCAAGGTTCCCCTCAAAACTGAGGGCAAAAAGAACATTGCAACAGGCATTAACCACGGTGGACCAGGACAACAATGAAATATTCCCCTGATACATAAATCACCTTGTCTGGCTACCTGACTGCTACTTTTGTATAATGTGCTTGATAATGGAGAAGTATTTTATAAATATCTTACATAAACCAGGCCCTGTGCATTGCATATGATGTATTAATTAACCTTGTGTCTTATTTTTCCCATTATGTAATTGCCATAATTGTAATTATTTTTATCCCAATTTAACTTCTTAAAATAAAAACTTTACATTAAATATATTACATCAAAAGGCTTTTAAGAAACTCAAAATGTTTATCTTTACAGTGTCTGGCTTTCTTGCTGATGAAAATATAACAAGTCAAAGCACAGTTGAAATGAAGCAAACTTTTTTTTTTTCAGAAGCAACAGTATGTCCAGAAATTATGTGCTATAAAAATAGGTAATTCAAAGTCACAAATTAGTAGATGAAATTGGCCTGAATTGAAATAAAGATGAAAAAAGTCATATTCAAAATGTTTCTGTTTTCATCTTTACAAAGTCTTCAAATAAAAAAAGACAAATATTGTTTCTCATTTCTGTCTATCCAGTCAGCCAGATTTTACTAATATAGTATAATCGCAGATACAATGAATTTCCAAATAAACGACAAACTTCGTTACTTGGGGCAAGCTCTTTTGTGCATGGTCTAAATCAGAAGTATTCGTTGCTCCCATTAATCAGATACTTTTTAAACACTGTCTTCCTTCAGTGTCACAGAGAGTAAGTGACATTTCCCATTGGAGGAAACAGGTTGGCTTCTTTGTATTATATCTCTCTGGCTTTGAGACAGAAATAAAACAGACCCACTTTGCATTGCTGTTGTTTAGATTGCCTCACTTATTTTCTAGGGTACCTGGGATGCTAATTCCTCAAGAGCACATCCCTTCTTATGGAGATATTTGTGTACACAGAGGCCATGCAAGTCTTCACAGACAGACTGAAGTGTAAAGTGCAGTAATTAATTGGGGTGTTTCAGGCAGAAAGCCAATTAGTCAAATAGTTAAAGGAACTGTAGGATAGGGGTTTCTTGCTTGACTTATTTAATAATTATTTTTAATTTTATTTTGGCTATGAAAATGTGCCAATGGATACCAGATTTGTGTTATTTGACCTGAATCAACCAGCCTGCACTGTTGCCATAGTGAAAGATTTAAAAAAATGTGCATTCAACTGGTGTGTGAGAATGGGGTTTTTTAAATTTATCCTTAAATCCCTGAACATATGTAGACACTTCTTTCCTCTTACAACTAAACTTTTTTTGTCTCAGGGATCGTAACCAAAAGAAATACGTCTAAATGAAATAATTACTAGGCTTTTTAAATTATGTATATAAGTGAGACAAAAGCATAATGACATCATAACACATAACTTTGATGGTGGCTAATATATTTCATTTATCATCATCAACACTAGCCTCATAACTCCTAGGAACATAGCTAAATATATACAAAGAATGATTAGATCATTTGTTTATGGTAATAAGATACTGCATATTGAATGTGAAAGAATGACCAGATCTATCATTGCAAGTCTGGGGTTCTCACTCTTGAAATATTATACCAGAAGGGAGGGACTAAAAAGTCATTTTAACTGTATAAAAAGTCACTTATACTTTCTATTTTATCATCTCATTTTTTTCGAAAGCAAGGATGCTCCTTTAACTTTAATTATTTAAACAGCCAACAGCCAATATGCCTGCGTGTTTACTCAGTTCTTAACTTCTAGGTGAGACTGGTAAAAGTAGGTGGGAGATATGGGAGTGGCTCTCACTCCACAGGGCTCTGATTTTAGCCCAAACAGTTAGATAGACATCAAAGAACACCCCAGGACAACCAGAATAGAACAGCTGCAAACCTCCTTTGATCTCTGCTCAGTGATCTCTTCATCACATTTAGGGTCCCTCTTATTCTTGGGTATTTTTTGAATCCCTGTTCTTTCCAGGAAAATGACTGCCTCTAGACTATTACTGGTGCTGAAATGTTTTCCACAGGTGAGAGAACTCTATTGATGAGAGCCATCCCTGTGATCTGTGTGTGTACTGTATGCCTATTGAATATTGAGATCTTTGGTTGTCGAATCATCTCCTTCTGACATAGAAAAATTCCAATCTGTTGTAATTGGGCTGCAGTTAGAAAGAGAACCTTGGTAATTCAGGACTTGTCATCTATGGGCTGTATAGGTTTTTTATTTCTCCAGTATTTAATCATTCCACAGACGTTTTTCCTTTTGTAACATAAATTACTTTGAGGAAAGAAAATCTCAAATCAGACACTTAGTTAACACTTCTAATAAAGATTGGTGAAAAAATGAAATAATTATTTAGAGATTCTGATTGTTCATGTTCACATTTTCAGTAGAAAAATAATTAAAATCATGGTTAAAATTTTTATACATTTGTGGACCTTCTGTTCAGTATTCAGACATGTTTTCTGAGAAATATTGTTTCAAAATTATTAATATGACTGATTTTATAGACATTTCACTTACTCTCATTGTTGCTTTCTATATGACTACCAAAAATTTATTAATCACTGACTGTAGAACAGACCCTGTGCCAAGGCTCTTGTGTAAAATATTAAGTTGGAATAAATATGCATCTAATAGTAGAGGATCCTCCAGTAGGATAGACTGGTCCTCATCCAACAAATAAATTTTTATAGATAGAAAATGTGATATTCAATAAGTGCTGAAAAATAGAATACAGATTTTTCCAAATTTAAGGTTAGAGGGCTGGTTTAATGTAAAGGAAAGAACTTGAGCAATTTAGTACTTTGCTGCAAAAATACATTATGCAGATAGCATTTTGGGAACCTCAGTGAATTTATATATCCACTTATTCCCAAGTGCATCTATATGAAAAAAAGAAGTATCTGTGGATTTCTTGCAGTGTAATGTCAAAGTATTTACCACTTCAGTGCTTTGGGGAACATATTATGAAAAGAGTCGAACACATTCATGGTGACAAAAGAGAGTCAGCAAGAGAAATGTGTTATTACACACTAATCAAAGCAATCAAACAGTAACTATATTGACTTCTTAATAATATAGTCCCTTGTCTTAAAAGAGAATTAAAATGTGGACCAAGTTGATCATTTTCTCTGCAGTGAATAAGAGGTTGTTGTTGTTAACTGCCCTTGAGTCAGCCACCAACTTACGGAGACTTCGTGCCCAATGGGATCGGACTGTTGTGATCCACTGGGTTTTTATTGACTGATTTTTGGAAATAGATCATCAAGCCTTTCTCTTCAGTTTGTCTTAGGCTGAGAACTCCACTGAAACCTGTTCATCATCACAGCAACACACAAGCCTTCACTGACAGAGGAGTGGTGACTGTGCTTGAAGTGCATTGGCTAGGAATCGAATCCAACTTTCCCACACGTAAGGAGAGAATTCTACCACTGAATCACCATTGGCTTCTGAATTACAGGTTTGCTTATGAAAATGAATAATAGTGCCCAAGAAATTCACACTTTATTATGTAAAATCACTGTTCAATCTTCACTTCTTGGACATCTAGTTAGGTAAATATTTTTATCATAAGTCTCAATGCTTCTAGCACTTCTTGTGATTACTTGTTAAGTGTCTGTATTCTGTACTAGACTATGAGCTGTATGAAGGCAGAGCCTTGTTCACTACTGCATACCCAGAGTTATAAGAGGTAAATAAATGTTTATTTAATGAATAAATGAACAAGAACCATGATGGAGGTACAGAAGACATGTTAAAAAAAGTAAGACAAAATTATCTTCATTTATAAGTGTACATCCATTTTTCACTTATTGACAGGTTAGGTCCAAAGACCAGGTTGTTATGTGAAAATCGGCATTATGAAAAAATGGAGGATGACTACATTATTTCATAACTGCCAAATTACATCATTATATAACTGCCAAACCACCAAGAATCATGGCCCAGCCAAGTTGACACATAACCTTAACCATCACAACCGGTATTGCTCTCACCTCCCATCTTGGCGTTCATTACTGCCAAATGTACATTGTTAATGTGCAAAATAGGTGGATAGTAGATTTTTTACTATTGTCGTAAATGCGAAATGTCAGATAAAGAGATAATCAATAAGTGAGAAGTAGGTGTATTAAGAAGTGATGCAATTTCTTCTTCCTTATGGGCCATAAACGTACTTCTACAAACCACGTCCCACATTGCACTGTTTCATTGTATGTTTATAGATCTGTTTCTCTTCTTTGACTTCCAAGTCTTACTCAGGGTTGTGATGAAAGAGTGCTCTGTAGAAATGCAGTATTTAAAGGGGCTCTCAGAACTGAGATCTGGTAAGCAAATAGAAACATTTACTCTGGATGGCTGAAACAGTATAGCCAGAAGGGGAACTTAAACCATCGTCAGGAGGATCAATGGTTAGTTCAAAAGCAGCTGTCTTTCTAGCCCAAACATATGATAGACAAAAAGCAAGCAAACAGGTTACCAAGGTACAAGTCTGGAAGATAATAAAAGACGCAGATATTAAGAGTGAGCAGCAAAGAGGATCAACGGCGCCCAACCAAGTCCTTATTCTATCAAGGAATATTGACTCTGCTTTTATTTATAACACCAAGCAAGCTTGGGTTTTTAACAGACACTATACATGGCTAGACTATTAACAACAGGTGTTATGTCTCATTTGTCTTCAAATTTCTAACACTTTTCAGAGTCATTAACATATAGTAGATACCAACAAATGTTTATTGATGCAGCAGATGACAAAATGAATCATTCTAATCCGTGACAACTTTGTCCTTTTGGTTCTACTTTTTCAATAAGTATGTTTCCAAACAATTTGACAAAGCCATTAACAGTTGAGATTAAGATGCCTTGCATGATAGAAAATAATCCTGTTTCATTACATACATACATATATACATGTATATGTAGGAGCCCTGGTGGCACAGTGGTTAAGCGCTCGGTTGCTAACTGCGAGGTCAGCAGTTCAAGTCCTCTAGCAGCTCCATGGGAGAAACATGTGGTAGCCTGCTTCTGCAAAGATTATAGCCTTGAAAACTCTATGGGGCAGTTCCACTCTGTCCTATAGGGTCGATATGAATAGGAATCGATTTGATGGCATTGGATGTATACACATATATATATATTCAAGAATTAACTAGAAAAATAAAATTGGATTTATTTCCCAGATTATCACTCTAGGTTTAAATTTTATGGTTTGAGCAATATGATCATTTACTAATCAATACAATCTAATATTAAATATATTTATTCTCTGATAATGTAGTGTTTTGCCTTAGAAGACAATTAAAATGTAAATAATACAATATAATTCAAAGAACTTGAATAAAAAATATTCTTTATTTTACTTTGGTCTTTCCAGACACTATTATTCCAGTTAATGTATCATGCATAATGACATTGATCTATTATCAATAACACTATCTTTAAATAGTAAAGATGATATAAATCTTTATTATGTGTATGTATTGTTGTTGTGTGCCTACATGTGTATAATTATAATTTTATGAGAGCTATTATTCTATGATAAAATGAAATTGATCATCAAGACATTTCTTTTCAGAAATAATTTTAAATTTCCTTTCAACATGTAATAACTTGAGCATGTGCAAAGGAGATATGGAATGTTTCAAAATAGGACAGATAGAAATGTTAAGAAGGAGTCCACTCCGAGTGGACACCACTAAGGCAGAAGGATATTATAGGAAACATGAGTTTATCTGTATCAATTCATGAGATACAGAGGCAACCTGCACCTTGGGCCAGATTGAGTAAGGATATCAGACAAGAAAAGGCACAAGAAAAAAACCTAGTTCTTTCTGTATCACTATTTCTTCTCTTCCTAACATACACTCTAAAAATCCTGAATCCTCATACTAACTATTAAATATTAAATTGGAAACCAACAACAATAAAAAAGAATGCAATTACTTGACCTTATCATTGCTGGGAGAAGGCAATGGGGAATGCCTTAGTGTAAGTGATCATCCTGGTCCAGGAAAGTTCCCTGGATAATAGAGGTCAAAAAGCGTGGATGAAAGAAGCCATGCAGATGAAAAATGTGGTGAATGGGAGATCTGGAACTCATTCCGTGCTCAGATCAGACTATGACCAATCACATAACTTCAAGTTCACTTGTAATCCTACATCAAGGGACAGATGCAAGAAAAGAACAAAATAAAAATAGAATAAAAGAAAGAAGTGATAACAAAGAAATGAAGAAGTAAAAGAGATAGGTATAATAAAAAAATGAGGCATTTTTAATGTCAATTAATCTATTTTTAATCACAATAATCCCCTGTATGGTTAAAATTTAAACCCACTGTATGTAAGTGGGTTTTTTTTTTATCACCATAGATAGGTATAATGTTGTAAACTCAATTCTACTGTTGTTGACTGCTGTCCAGTCATCCCACAACTCATGATGACCCCCATGCACAACAGGATCAGACTTTTGTGAACCATAGAATTTTCATTGGCTGATTTCATCCTAAATAGAATGCCAGGCCTTTCTTCCTAGTGTATCTTACTCTGGAAGCCTAACTGAAACCTTCTCAGCATCACAACAATACACGAGCCTCCACTGATAGACAGGCAGTGGCTGCGCTTGAGGTACACTGGCCAGTAATTGAATCCAGGTCTCCCACAAAGAAGGCTAGCATTCTACCACTGAACCACTACAGCCCCAAACTCAAAACTAAAGAGACTAACTTAGGTATGTTGAGAGCAGTGATTCATTAACCAAACAACCCAAACCTGTTGCTGTGGAATCAATTCCAATTCATGGCGGCTCCATGTGTTACAGAGTAGAACTACTCCTCCGTAGTGTTTTGTTGGCCATAACTTCACAGAAGCAGGTCACTAGGCTTTTCTTCTGGGGTATTGCTGGAAGAGTTTGAACCATTTACCTTTAGGCTGGTGGTCAAGCGCAAATAGTGTGCTCCACCCAGGCAACTCTTGAACATACCCTAAAGATTGGAACACCAAGCTTTCTTGAAGGCATGATTAACAGATAAATCATCTTTTTTGGGAGGAGAAGTTCCAATTATTTACTTAAAAAGATAAGCATAACAGTTAAAATATGTGGTCTTGGGAAAAATTATCATTTTATATACTGAAAACATTAATGTAGAGTTTTAATATATTTAGTCTCTGAGTCTTCATTGTTATTAATGATCAATTCTTCTAGTTGTAGTTTACACTCTGTTTTAAGTAGATGGCTCTTTCAACCATCTTGAATATTTTAAATTAAAGTTAAAATGTTTTCAAAGTGCATGCACTGCTCCAGGGCTTTAGGCCAATATCTATCAATTGCTTTGCTCTTTCGGTTGAGTGCGAGTCTCATCCATGACAGCTTTCTGTAAATTAGAGATAAAGCTTTACTTTGCCTTTCTAACATTTCCCATGCAGCTTGATAACTTTTGCATCTTTTCTTTTCCAGGCCCCAAAGAGAAGAGAATTTGTGTTAGATTTATTCCTTCTGTCTCTCATCAATTATTTGCCTTATATTTACATAAAGTTTTCTTCTTATTAGCAATCAGATTAAAGTCACAAATTGTGCTCAGAAGCACATTGCTTTGCATTAAAGAGAACATGTGTCTTTTCACAAGACAAATGATTTTTAAAACCAATTTTAAACATAACAAGATTTAGAAACTGAGGTATACATTGATTTTACCATATGGCCCTTGTCCTGGCTTTGTAAAGCTATCAAAATACCTTATCATACCCCATCTCAACCATTAGTATACACTGCTTACTCTTTCTAAGAAAAATACTTGGCAGTAATTCAAAGTTACAATTATCTTTGTAATTTAAATTAATGTTACTGTAACAAAACCTAAAAAATAATTTCTGTTCATTTGAATTGAGCTTTTGTTTCTTTTCCTTTAGTAATTAGATATTCTAGTTACCAAGTACAGCAATATAATTTTCATATTAACAATTTAAAAATATTTAAAAAATGACTTTTATTCTATAATTTAATAATGCATTTCAACTGCATTTTACATAGAAATTTACATTACTATGACTTTTATTTTTCATATTAACTACATTTACTTTTTTATTTAGTACGATTCATTTTATATTTCATATTAAAAAAATAACAGTTTCCAGGTGCTGGTATTGAATCTTGCTTTTTTTTTTTGGTCAAAATGGATTAACAAACATAAGTCTTTATTTAGGACGGTCTTTGACTTTTTGGGCCAAATAAATAATTACAAAATCACAAAGGTGAACCAAGTGCTGCTCAGAATATGTTGTTGTTAGGTGCTGACTAGTTGGTTCCAACTCATAGCGACCCCATGTACGATAGAACAAAACACTGCCCAGTCCTGCCCCATCCTCACAATCCTAGTTATGCTTGAGGCCACTGTTGCAGCCACTGTGTCACTCCATCTCATTGAAGGTCTTCCTCTTTTTCACTGACCCTCTACTTTACCAAGCATGATGTCCTTCTCCAGGGAATGGTCCCTCCTGATAACATGTCCAAAGTATCTGAGATGAAGTTTCACGAACCTCGCTTCTAAGGAAATTTCTGGCTGTACTTCTTCCAAGACAGATTTGCTCATTCTTCTGGCAGTCCATGGTATATTCAATATTCTTTGCCAACACCATAATTCAAAAGCATCAATTCTTCTTAGGTCTTCCTTATTCATTGTCCAGCTTTCGCATGCATATGAGGCAGTTGAAAATATCATAGCTTGGGTCAGGTGCACCTTAGTCCTTAAAGTGATGTCTTTGCTTTTTTAACACTTTAAAGAGGTATTTTGCAGCAGATTTGCCCAATGCTATGCATCTTTTGATTTTTTGACTGCTGCTTCCACAGGTGCTAATCTTTTTTCCATTTATCATGATGTTGCTTATTGATCCAGGTGTGACGATTTTTGTTTTCTTTATGTTGAAGCGTAATCCATACTCAAGGCTGTAGTCTTTGATCTTCACCAGTAGGTGCCTCAAGTCGTTTTTGCTGTCAACAAGCAAGGTTGTGTCATCTACATATCACATATCAGAAAATATGAAGAACATAAATTCTCCTTCTCATGACCTTCTGTGACATATATGTCTCTCAGTTCCTTAGGTCTCTTTAAAGCATTTTTATGTACGCTTATCACCTCCCCACTTGTGTCACCTGTGAATTACATGCATATCCCCAGTAGCCCTCCTTTCCAGTCATTGGAGTAGGTGATGAACCAGATCACACACACGACCATTCCCTTGCAGACCCATAGATCATGCCCAGAGTCCTCCCAAGCACTCCCATGACGCCTTGTTTGGCTATGTTGCCATTTCCTTTATGGTAGCTTTTCATGTGTATCTTTTCTGTTTGGAGCCTTACACCTATTAGAAGTATTTTAAAGTACAATTTTACCAAACACTGTATCAAATGCTTTACTAAAGTGCATGTAGTCTATCTAATACATCCTTTCATCTTCTATTCTTGTCTATACTAAAATTCAGCCTCCTCTCTGCTGCCAGATGCTTCTTCTAGATCTTTCTCATTAGCCAAAAAGTTTACAGTTTCCTACAGCTGTGTCAGGCTCCCACCTCCATTCTGTTCTCCTATCTATCATCTTTACACTATCTCCCTGTAAAGAGAACAGGGCTTCGAACTGGTTCATTGAGGTTCGACCCCCTGCTGAGAATTTGCATTTCCACTCCAGATATACTGAATCAGAATCTATATTTTAACAAGATTCCCAGGTGATTCTTATTTATACTTAAGAAAGTATATATTCCCCCTCTAATATATTTCCCCTCTCAGATGCACAAAACTTTCTGGGAACAGTTCCCAATAAAAAGCCCAAAGCTTCCACCCCTCAGCTGCACAATTCTCCTAATTTCTCCTCCATCACTGGAAAACCAAAAACCCTACCTTTTACCCTAAAAAAGCATTCTTTGTTTCATAGATAATAATATGGTTATCCTGGCTAAAAGAAATTCCACCACTATCCTCATCTTGCAAGAAGCCCACAACACAATATAAATATCACTCACCATGTCTTCTTTAATTTAATATTATAAACTCCTTAATATTGGTGTGAGTGTGAGGAAAGGATGAGATACAAATTCTCAGTAGTGGTTGTGTGAGAAAAGAATGCGGAAGAGAATATGATCTGGAATACCAATGAAATAAACTAAGAGAGAAAAATAAATACAGTTACATGAATATTGAATATAAACAGGGGGCTGTATTTACACAATTCTAAATATATGTGTGAAGAACAAAACTTCTGTTAGTCGTCTACATGTTACTAAATAGCTGAGTACTTGATACTAGATGGGCATTTGATATTAGGTTGATATGTGTGAATAGTTTCATTTATAGTTATCCCCAGACTTTCTAAATGTTTACCAAAAATAAAACCTAATAAAAACCATTTTTAAAAAGAAAGACAAGAAATTCTGGCCACATTCACTACCACATCTCAGTAAAGATTCCTTTTTCCCCTTGAGGGTCTGTGAAATCTGACACTGCTCTGCAGGCAAGCTAAAGCAGTGTGTCCAGAATACCATCCAACATCAGAGGACACATGGCTACAGTTTCAACAACCTTGACAGATGTGCACATCTCCAATATAGAACTAGAGCACAGATACAAGTAGATGCCCTTGCCCTTGGTTACTTCTGTTTTATAAATGCAAATACCAATTTAATTAAATGATGAACTCGAATGGGTTTCCCAGAGTACAGGAATGAGCCTCCATTGAAAGTATCGTGAACTGAAAACATTCAGAGGAAAACACATCCATTTAGTTTAAGAAGTATATTTAGAAGGTCATGTTGTCAGAAAAATCAGTGACCTGCTGCAAGTCTTTTACTAATTTTGAGCTGTGATGAATTATCCATGCAGAGGCAGCGTGCACTTATAAAATGAAGCACAGATAAGTTTGATATGATACAGTGGTTTTAAACTGTGCTTTAATTTGCAGCTATTTGAACCACTTCCATTTTTTACAGATATTGAAAATTGGAAATGAGTCAAGCAGTAGCATGTTCCAACATATTGCTCCAAGTGGCAGCATATCGGTTCACCATGTACAGTGAGAGTCTGAAAATTAATATCCAAGTAAAAGACACTTAGCTAAAAGAAAATTACAAAATACGAGACTAGGACAGGCTTTTATTAAAATCTGACTGTTGGGGAAAAGTGCTACATAGAGTCCAGAAGCCCTGGCTGTTGCTAACTCTGTGACCTTGGTCAAATCCATATCTTCTCTAAGCCTCAATAACCATATCTATTAGATGGGAACGACAACAACAACAAAACCTGCCATTGCATATATAAGCATGATTACTGCAAGAATCAAATGAGATAACAGATATTTAGAACAGTGGTGAGCTCTACAACATCTGGTTTTATCATTATTTTGTAACCATTATTATTGGCCAGTGCAATCTGGGCTCATTAAAATGATTATTTATATGAATTACTTTCATATATATTTCTCAAATATCTCTTTTGATTCCCTCATCACTAATTTATTCAATAATTTATCAAACATTCAGTGTGTCATATATGTGTGCCAACCATGGTTTCTTTCCTCATGAATCCCATATCTGACAGGAGGGATTGACATACATCATTGTAAAACAGTATCATAAATAAAAAGTAAGATATAGGGAGCAATGACTAGGTGGAGCACAGGGCATTTTTAGGACAGTGACATTATTCTGTATAATGCTGTAATTAATGGTGGGTACGTGACTCTATGCATTTCTCAAAACCCATAGGATTGTACAACAGGAAAAGTGAACCCTAATGTAAACTATGGACTTTAGTTAATAAAATCGTCTCAATATTGATCCCACAACTGTAACAAATGTACCACCCTAGTACAAAATGTTAATAATAGGAGTGGGTGTATGGGAACTCTCTGTATTTCTGCATAATTTTTCTGTAAACCTAAAACTTCTCTAAAAAATAAAATCTATGAAAAGAAAAAAAAAATCTGCCCCATAAAAAAATAAAGTATATACTACATATGTTTGTGGCACAATGAAAGAGTAATCAAATAACTCTTTCTGAAGGAGTGAAGAATTACTTTGTAGAGAGAATGCCATTTATGGTCAATATTAAAGTGTGAATGGGAGTTTAAGAGGTGGATATGAAGATAAAGGACTTTATAAGCAGAGAAAGCAGAATGTGAAAAATTAGATTTGGGCTGCTGAGGAGCACCAAGAAGTCTAGTTTGGGCTGTCAAGGGTGAGGGTTAGGATGGGTGGAATAAGGATATACAGAAGCAAAAGACGAATTTGAGTGTGAGATCATGAAAGTGCCTTGCATGCCATAAAAGGCATTTGGACTTTAACCTATAGGAAATGAGAAGCCATTTGAAAGCTTTAAATAGGGAAATAAGATGATTAAATTTGCATTTTAAAAGATTATTCTAACTGTAGTGTCATGTTTAGATGAGAGAGGGTCAAGACTGATGGCGGGGAAATTATTGAACTAGTATAAGCAGGATAATGAGGTCCTGCACTAAGACAGTAGTGGTAGAAATGGAAAGGCAGAAATGCATATAAAGGAAAAGGTAGAATCAAGGAAATTCAATAACTGATTTGACATGGAGAGAAAGAGGGGATTAGATAAGTTAAGCAGAATGCCCAGCATTCAGGTTTGGGGAACTGAATGGAATTAATATTGCAACACAGAAGATGAGGTTTAGGAAAATGAAAATTAGTTATCTTTTGAGTATGTCATGTTTATGACGCCTGTGAGATCCACAGGAAAAGATGTCCAGCAGGCTTGGTATACGGATCAAGAAGAAATCAGGACTAGATATACACAGGTAGGAATTTGGAAAGCTCGAGTTAAAGTTATGGGTGTTGAGATCATTCAAGAAAGCTCTGAAAAGTCGAAATGGAAGAGAACTGAGGTAGAATCCTTCAAGGTTCATGAAGAAACGAATGACCAGTTTTCTGAATAGGGACATTTTTGGAGTCAGGGTTATGGTTAAAGACCCATTATAAAATGTTCCTTGGGAGAGAATAGATTTTTCAATTTAAACTTAAACTTTAAAACTTTACAACTTGTATTGTGTAAACTTGTAGCTTGACACTACCTTGTCATGTCATACCATCATCTATCTGTCACACTTATTATCTTTACAGAATAAGTATTTTAGTAAGATGCCACTACTTTAGAAATTTTATACAAAGACAATTGCATGGATTTAAAATTAATGATCTAAAGCCTACTTGTCTTAGGAGAGAATTATAGGAGGCAACAAATAATCACTTTTTTCTCTGACTCCAAGTTTCCTCACTTAGGATATATAAAACAACATCAAAAGGAAATCAATGAAAAATGTAATTATCTTTATGGCCATTTCTAGCAATAATCCTCCATGGTTCTGCTGTCAATATCTTTCTAATGTTTTTAATTAAGTGGCTTCTCAGTGCTATGTTAGTTTACTGTATGGTAGGAACAATTTGGACATTTTAGATATAATCAATAACTTATGGTTTTAAACTCAAAGATCTGAACAGTGCACTGTGTTCATCCTCATCAGTGGCCATGGGAAGACACTTCCCGTGACACATGGAACTGTAGAGCAAGGTTTGGCAAACTATGGCCCACTGGCTAAATTCGGCTCATGACCTGTTTTTATACAGTGCGGCAATGAGTAGTTTTGATATTTTTAAAGAGTAGTAGCAATAGGGAGTCCTGGTGGCACAGTGGTCAAGCTTTTGGCTGCTAACCAAAATGTCGACAGTTCAAATCCACCAGCTACTCCTTGGAAACCCTATGGGGCAGTTCTACTCTGCCCTATAGGGTCACTATGAGTCGGAAGTGACTTGATGGCAATGGGTTTTTAGTAGTAGTAGAAGAAGCAAAAGGAGGAGGAGGAGAAGAAGAAGTGACAGAGGCTGTATGTGGTCCACAAAACCTAAAATATTTACTCTCCAGGCCTTTAAAAAAAAAAAAAATTGCTGACAGCTGCATAGAAACTAAATGTGTAAACAATGTACAAATCTGAGAACAACCACAATCAAATTAATATAACCCCCAAACAATTAAAACAACCCCCAACAATTGAAAAAAAACCCTTCTTTCTAAGTTAACATAAATGACTAGTAACTTGTATTTGCCTCTATTGTGCCTGAAATTTCTCTTTTATTCGTAGAAGGAGTTCCTTAGAAAGCATTGATTTCCATCTCCAGCAAAAGGTCAAATGTTCCAGATAGACCTGATAAGTAACCTCAAATTGGAACCAGCAGAAAACGCCTGTGTTACCCACAGGCCCATGAAACAGACATATGAAACTATGACATGAGCTCTCTGCTATAAAGACAGAATGCTGATCATTATTAATCAAATAAATAGTCTAAAATTCCTGGTCACCAACATATCAAACAAATATCTTTAAAATAATCAACATATTTTTATATTTCTAGCAACAACAATAACAATATTTTTTAAATCTAAAGAAAAAATAATTGCTATTCTTACTGATGGGAAGACAGAACTTCTTTGAAACAGTAGTCCAAGGTTTTTTTTTCTGAACAGGTATTTGCTTTTTTCTTTTACTAGCGTACCATCAACTTTCACACAACTCTGCTTTTCTTCATGTACTCCTCAGTGAAACTTCTCACCCACACCTCTTAACCTGCTCCCGTCATTACCTCCCTCCTTAGGGAGGAATGGGGAGGGTACCAACAACAGCAACCAAACATACACACATACATACACACACCCTTCCTTCTGTTGTCCTTTCTATGTGCTTTCCATCTGATCCTAGAGGTCCAGGTTTTTTGGTTGTTGTTTATTTTCTCCCTTAGCATAAACACCACTTATTCTGTTCTTCTGAGAACTGAGCATTTCTCTGACTTGGAACATATAGTACTTTATGTTTCTTAGATTCTTGAGCCAAATAAAGGTGTTTATTACTGTTCAGAAATATATTTAGGAATCTGTAACAGAACTGAAAATATGGAAATACACTGAAATAAATGGATGCATTTCTTCAAAGAAAAGAAATAATACAAGTGTCCAAAGAGACATGGTGTCACACTGGATTGAGCAAAACTTTAATTCAGAAGGCATTTCTGGCTTCCTAAACGATCTTATATGAATCCAGAAAATAAAGTATTGCCTATTTCCCTGATTTCTAATTATTTCAAACTCATGGAAAATTGGATTAGCTGTGTTTGTCTGCATGCTCATCATTTTTCTATTAAAGTTCATCCTATCCTTTAAAGATATCCATGACCTACGGAGACACACTCATGCTGCAGCAGATAGTACACAGATCTGAGAAAGTGATAATTTTACTTCTCTTAGCCTAACAGGATACTAACCCAATTTATTGATGTGATTTTGTAAGATATACACAGGCCACTTAAACAAGGGAAATGAAATTAATCACTGAAACCTCAGAGTCAGGAGAAATGACCTTCCGCTAATGTCCCTTTTGAAACTGAAAAATTTCAAACTTCTAGAGAATTATAAGAAGCTCTGTGGAGCAGGCACTGTTTTGTTTTTCTGAACCCCCCCAGTGAAGCCTGTGAATGTTACTCAACCCCACTAGAGTGAAGTGGATCATCTTACTGTTTCCACAGCTGCCAGGGTATTAAATTCTGACTGCATCCAATGCTGTGATCATCGTACTGTGTCTAACTACTCACCAGTCAAGTGTTGGATCTAGTGTTGGCAGAGGACCTCTCCTTTCTGGAGGCTGTCAGGCTCTGATAAGTACAAGTTCGCTTAGTCTCCAATTATCTGTCCATCAGCTACAAGGGCCCTCACTGACCACCACTAACCTTTCCTGACTTATTGCACACACTGCGTGTGATTTCCGGTTAGGAGGACTTTTAAAAAAGGGTTATTAACCCTGTCATCTTCAAAATCAAGGCTTACATAGCAACAGAAACAGGAAGTTTTTTGTAGTTGTTGTTTGTTTGTTTAAGTTAAGGGAAGAGGGAGGCTCTCACTTCAACCTCAAATAGATATTAACCAATAAAAGAAAGAGACAATGAAGATAAATGACTTGCACCTGTTTTTGACCACACACATTTATCTTGGCCATAATTTCAGATACTTGCCACTTCAGTATGCCAGATTATGCAGTGCATTTTGTATTCTTATAGAAAGACCAATACCAATTAATTACAAAAAGAAAATTCCTTCGATAGTACCATATTTTTTTCAAAACATACCATTAATTTGTAACTCAAACTTTTATATTTTCAGAAAATTTGTCAAAATTTGTGATAAATTGGCATGGGAATATTTTATGCAGGTTTTCTAAAGAAATTCACTTTCATATATACATATAATGAAAGTGGTGTTATCAGTACAAGGAATCTATAAAACATTTTTTAAAGAAATTGAATTTTCTTTTTGTTGCCTGTAAATTAACCTCTTTTTCAAATATTAATAATATTCCAAAAATGAAATATATATAACTATATGTATAAAGCTTTGTTTCTATATATAACTTATTTTTTCCAAAAATATATTTTCATTTCCCAAGAGCTTTGTGCACCCAAAGTTTCAAATTGAGTGTGTATGAAGTAAATTATGAAAATGCTTTAGATTTTTTTCTTGATTACAACTCTTTATGTAGACTTGAAAGTACATATAAGACAAATGTCTATGAAGAACAAATTTTGATAGGAAACAAGAATGAAGAGAATAATTTCTTGTAAATAATCATCTATCACCAGTCTTTTACAATGCCAAAAATCTTCCTAAGAAATAAAAATTACCAGGTAAAACTTGCAATGTTCCAGTAACTAGTTTTATCCTCGTGGCAAATTACAGAAAGACAAATTTCACAAAGCAAAATAATTCTAGGTAAAAATTAACATACAAATACTTTAAATATAAATTATGCTGAATTCTCTGGAAAACAATTATAACACTTGGAGATAAAACCAAGATTTAAATTGCCATTAAATGTTATGTTGCACTAACAAAACCCAAAAAACCAAACCCACTGCCATGGAGTCCATTCCAACTTACATTGACCCTATAGGACGTAGTAGAACTGCCCCATAGGGATTCCAAGGAGTGGCTGGTGTATTCAAACTGCCAACCTTTTGGTTAGCAGCTAAATGTTTAACCACAGCACCTCCGGGGCTCCATGTTGCACTTGCCCATTGCCTTTGAGTTGATTCCAACTCATAGCGACCCTACAGGACAGAGAAGAACTGCCCCACAGGGTTTCCAAGGAGCGGCTGTTGGATTCAAAATGCTTATCTTTTGGTTAGCAGTCAAGCTCTTAACCACTGCACCACCATTTTAAAAACAAAAAAACCAAGCTCGTTGCTGTGGAGTCGATTTTGACTCATAGCGACCCTATAGGGCAGAGTAGACTTGCCCCATAGGGTTTCCAAGGAGCGCCTGGTGGATTCAAATTGCCAACAGTTTGGTTAGCAGAAGTAGCTCTTAACCACTGTGCCACCAGGGTTTCTGCACCACTACTAAGCGGTGGGTAAATTGATGCCATTTTTTTCACAGCAGTTTCCCTAATTTCTCACAATATTTCTGTGACACGAATTAAAATCATTTGCTCCTTTCTAAAGAAAATAGGAAGAATGAAAGAATGAAGGTGTTTGCTGAAAAGCACGTGGATAATTACAGATCAGAGTAGTAGCCAAAATTCAAAAGTCTCTAGTTTGTTGCTTTAGCTATATTTATATACAGTTAAAAATCTCTTCTCTTGAAGTATATGTTCAAAGAACTAAAACAGATTAAGAGATAATTACATACCATTGAGTTTTAAATGTCTGAAAAAAGACAGCTATGACGATTTAGATATTTCTCATAGGCAATTTGAAATAAGAATAATGAACTAACATTTTTGAGCACTTATATGTGTCAGGCAATGTGCTAAGAGCATTCAGTGAATTGCCTATTTTAATTCTCACAACAGTATAAGAGATACATTATTATAATTCCAATTTTATATAAAAGTAAATTTAAAAAAAACAATATCTGTTGTTATCTAGTTGATTTTAACTCATATTGACCCTATAGGACCCCATAGGGTTTCCAAGCAGTGGCTGGTGGATTCGAACCACTGACCTTTTGGTCAGCAGTCATAGCTGTTAACCACTGTGCCACCAGGGTTCCAAAAGGAAATTAGGTCCTTTTATTAGAAAGGTTAAGAAATTTTCCCAAGGCATATAGCAACAGTATCTTTACACAAATAGCATGCACCTTATATGTTTGTTTTCCAACTGCGCCCTCCCCCTGTGAGGTATTTTCATAAGTGCCACTATACTATTTTTTTTTTTTTTTACCTGTAGCTCTGTCTTCTACAAACATAGAAGGCTCATGTTATTTGCGTTGAAATATGGTAATCCATGGCTGTCTTTCTGACACCAACATCCATGCTTCTAATGGCTACTTTAAACAAAATGAAAGTAAGGACTCAGGTGAACAGAACCCTATTTGCAATCAAGCTGAATAAACAACCTAAAAACACAAAAGAAGTGTCTTCCACGTTTTCTCTAGAATTAAGTTTAGTATTACCACTGATTTCTCCTTTTATTTCATATCCTTTCCTCACCCTTTTTAACTTGGCTTTCATAGACATAAGCTATGCATTTTAACTATGCTATATAAATTAACAATCGGGGGTTTGGGGGAAATTATTAAATTAATGATGTATACAGTTAAAATAGAAACCCTGGTGGCATAGTGGTTAAGAATTTGGCTGCTAACCAAAAAGGTTGGCAGTTCGAATCCACCAGGTGCTCCTTGGAAATTCTAGGGAGCAGTTCTACTTTGTCCTACAGGATCACTATGAGTCAGAATCAACTTGATGGCAACAGGTTTTTTTCTTTTTTTTTTTAATAGTTAAAACATATTTATAGTAAAATATCTCATGAGCAGAGCATGATTATAGGACGGGAGATTGGAAAGTGGAGAACCCTTGGGCCTAAGCTCCCACCCCGTAACCTAGCCTACATTCAGTTTCACATCTTCAGGCCTCATCTACCACCTGGGTACTTCTATGATAGCATCTGTATAAAGTCATTCCACTTAATTTTTTACAGCTCTTTCTATAGCTTTCACATGGGTATGGACTGGCACGTAGAAGTGGAAAACAACTCTATGAAGGACATGAGGGCAACATGAGAGCTGTTGGGGATTTAGTAACTTGAATACAGAGAAACAGAGGTTAATTTTCTCTGTGACTTATAACTTACTGACCCTGTGCAGAAAATGGGAACACATTGGATGGTGATAAGAAATTAATTTAGACAGACATGAGAAAATGAATGTTGAGCCCCTGAGGTTAGTGAGGAGAGTTTAGGTATGATATGTTTAGCGATGGGGAATAATTATGTAGGGATCTGAGGCAGAATGATATAATGATTATAAGTAGAATATATCGGGAGGATGTAGACTGTCAGGAAGGTCAGTCATTAAAAGTGTTATTACGTTAGGTATTAGCTGTGGAGAGCATGTGCTATACTGGAAGTTATATCAAAGCAGAGAGGGATGAAATCCAGAGACAACTGTAGGGAAAAAACAGGCACAACATCTTGCCTTATCTCCCATGTAATAGGGACAAAGATTAGAATTAATACAAACACCAACGCACCAAACCTGAAAAGGAAGATTTCTCCTTCTAAATTACAAATTGAATCAACTAGGAAAACTAATCCAACTAATAGAAAAGATTGCTACTGGTGGATGAATACCTTAGACTATATTAAAAAAAAAAAAAATAGGAAAAGAAAAAAACCCGTTGCCATCGAGTTGATTCTGACTCATAGCGACCCTATAGGACAGAAGAGAACTGCCCCATACGGTTTCCAAGGAGCAACTGGTGGATTCACACTGCCAACCTTTCGCTTAACAGCCACAGCTCTCAACCACTGTGCCACCAGAGCTCCATTTAGACCATGTATGGTAGGAAATTGAAGGAAGAAGAAAGACTGGATGATTCCATCTTATGTCTCAACTCTGTTAGAACTCTGTGAGGGTTTGGGGGATTTGTGGGAAGGGAAGAATGAAAGAAAACAAAAAGGGAGAAAAGAGGGGGAAAGTGCAACAAGCTCTCTTGAATATGCTCTAAGATAAAATCAAAAGTATGAGGAGTAATGAGCTCCCAACCCCACCCCCAACACTGTTGATTTGGATACTAGCTAATCTACAACCGTTCTGTTACTTTAAAGCATTTAACTAATTCATCCGCTGCCAAGTTGGTCCAATTGCTTCAAGCATGACATTCTTGAGGTCAAAGTCTTGGATCTGATGCCTGTATAGAATAATTAACTTTGCTGTAAGCTGTGGTCACAGCTCATATCCCAAAAGCTGACAAACTGACTGTTCATAAGACGGAACTACGTGAAGAATGGTACTGTGAAAACCAAAGCCCAAAAGCACACACTCAACAGGCAGGGATCAGTAATGCCTAGTTTATTTATAAAAGATGAAATTACACTCCTGATAGTCATCAAGTCTTTTGAAATAAAGGAAAACATAAAACTTGCTATAAAGCATGCTGTCAAGTAGTATATTTCTAAATTAGCAAACTAAAGGAATGTACCTAAAGGTGACACATTTGACAGTTATCTAAAAATCTTTTTCCATCATAATATGTAAAAGGAATAGAACAGCTGATCATTACAATAAATAAAATAACAGCTTATATGATAATTTTTTTCCAGAAGGTTAGCATGATTTTTTATATTGAAAGTTCAAAGTTAGGATTTTACATCAATTTTTATTAGATTTTACTTTTTTCCCCCTTTATTTATATCCACAAAGTCATTAGCATTGCTCAAAGAGACTGGAAAATCTATTATTCATTCCAAAATAAATCAGGATTATTTAAAGATTATTTTCATGCTTGAGAATCAGATAAAATGAGTTTTTAAAATACTTTATAATTTATTTCCATTTGAAAGTATTATAAATATTTTTGTAAGCTCTTGCCCTCATGAAATTCTCTTTGCTTTATAGTACTTTTTTAAAGATTAGAGTAATGTAAATATTGTTACTCTGTACTTTTTTTCACTAGCATTTCTTGTCTTAACTTCTTTTCTCATCTAAAAACATTATAAATAAAAATAAATATGTGGAGCTAGGGTATTTATTATAATTAAGTGTACTGATATTTAATAATTTTAGGCACATTTCATACTGATTGTCATCAATAAAACAATCTACATTGGATATTATAATAAATTGTGTGCAAATTCTGCATTATTTTATAAAAATCAAGTATAACCATAAAGTTTATGAGTTTATATGCTTTTTGTTTGCATAATTAATTCAGGAAGTTTATTTTATTAACTTGGGTATTTCTGGCTTAAAATGATATGATTCTTCATATAATCATTATTGATTTCCCCTAAGTCTTTGATGTTGGAATGAATACTTTGAATATCACTTTTTATTCTAGCCATTGATTTTGGATTTAAGAATTATTCAGAATTTTATATTTAATCTACTTGGTTGCTTTAAAAATACACTGAAAAGACTAATGTATAATATCTTTAGTGTTCCCTCCTCTATAACTGACACGCATATGAGTATCACATTTATCATGCAACTGACTTATACCATTATTGTCTGGCTTTCATGAAGGAATATTTGCATATTGCATATATTCTCCTTCCATGTAACTCTACCTCTTTCTCCTAGTCTCCATTAGACTGTGTAGATATTAGACTTAAAAGCCAAATTTAAATTAAAAAACAAATATTTTTTCATTATAAAACAAGTTCTCTTTTTTTAATCTGTCTTCTCCAAAGTCTCTACTGAGGAAAGAGAAGTGAACATGGCCTTTCCCATGCTGTAACCTCATTATCTTGTTATCAATGTCACTGTGAACTAAGCCGATCGAAAATCTGTGTTAACCAGGGCTTCAAACCAATTCTGTTCTGGTTTGAAACTCTGCTCAGAATTTGCATTTCTAACAAGTTCCCTGCTGAGAATTTGCATTTCCACTCGAGATATAGTGAAGCAGAATCTACATGTTAATACCCTGGGTGACTCTTATGTATAACTTCCTGGGAACTTGTTAGAAATGCAAATTCTCAGCAGAGGTTTGAACCAGAACAAACTGGTTCGAAGCCCTGGTGTTAATCCCAATTGTGGAGGGCATCTGGCTTAGGTGCTATATGCATGGCAGAAATAGAGAGAATCTTGGTCTGGATAAATCAGTGTAAAGATCAGCAGACACATATCCACAGTTTTTTTTTTCTTTTTCTTTTTTTTTTTTTTTAATTATTGTATTTCAGGTGAAGGTTTACAGAACAAATAGTTTCTCATGAAACAGTAGTACACATATTATTTTATGACATTGGTTAACAACCCCATGACATGTCAAC
>NW_004443953.1:1185175-1201816 GCF_000243295.1 Trichechus manatus latirostris
CTACTCACCAAGGTAGAATGTAGAACATTGTCTTTATAAACTGTGTTATGCCAATTAAGCTAGATGTTCCTTGAGACCATGTTCCCCACAGCCCTCCGCCCAGCAATTCAGTCCCTCAGGGAGTTTGGAACATATCCACAGTTTTTAAAATAAATTTTATTTTTAGAACAGTTTTAGTTTTACAGAAAAATTACAAAGATAGTAGAGAATTCCTGTATTCCTAGCATCCAATTCCCCTATAATCCTCTATAATTAGTATCTTATATTAGTATGGGACATTTGTTATAATTAATAAACCAGTACTGAAAGATTATTATTAACTAAAGGCAATACTTTATTTATATTTTCTCAGTTTTTATATTCTTTTTGTTTTCCAGGATTCCGTCCACAATACCGCATTGTATTTAACGATCGCATCTCCTTAGGCTCCTCTTGGCTATGATAATTTCTCACACTTTTCCTTGTTTTTGACGACCTTGACAGTTTTGAAGAGTACTGATCAGCTATTTTGTATAATGTCCCATAACTGGGATTTGTCTCATGTTTTTCTCACGCTTAGGTGGGGGTTATGAATGTTTGGGATGATACATGTATGATTCAATGATATTAATTACGTACATTATGTTGTGCAACCATCACTATCCATTTCCAAATATTTCCATAACCCTTCACAGAAGCTCAGTGTCCCCTGAGCAATGACTCCTTCTTTCCCCCTCCTTCCCACTCTACCCATTGCCTTTAAATTGATTCTGACTCATAGTGACACTATAGGACAGAATAGAACTGACCCATAGGGTTTCTAAGGCTGTTATTTTTATGGAAGCAAACTGCCACATCTTTCTCAGCTGGTGGGTTAGAATTGCCTGCCTTTTGGTTAGCAGCTGAATGCTTAACTACTGCACCACCAGGGCTCCTTTCTCCCACCCCTGTTGTTGGTAGGTGCTATCGAGTCAGTTCCAACTCATAGCAACCCTATGTACAACAGAACAAAACACTGCCCTGTTCTGCGCCATCCTCACAATTATTGTTATGCTTAAGCCCATTGTTGCAACCTCTGTGTCAATCCATCTTGTTGAGGGTCTTCCTCTTTTTTGCTGACCCTCTACTTTACCAAGCGTGTTAACCACTAATAGACTTTGGTTTCTATGCATCTGCCATTTCTAGATATTTCATATAAGTGGAATCATACAATATTTGTCCTTTGGTGTCTAATGTTTTACTCAGCATAATATTTTCAAGGTTCATCCATGCTGTAGCATGTATTAGGACTTTACTTCTCTTTATGGATGAGTAATATAATTTCACTGGATATAGAATTCTAGATGGATTTGTTTTTTTCTTTCAACACTTTGAATATTTTGCTCCACTCTCCTCTTGCTTGCATGGTTTCTGGAAACAGCCACTGTAATTCTTATTCTTGGTTCCTCTACAAATAAGATATTTTGCTCCCACATCTAGTTTCTTTCAAAATTTTCTCTTTGTTTTTGATTTTCTGCAGTTTGAATATAATACACCTAAGTGTAGACATTTTGGTATTTATCCTGCTTGAGCTTCCTGGACTTGTGGTTTGCTGTATGTCATTAATTTGGGAAAGTTATTTGTCACTATTATATAAAATATTTCTTCTCCATTTCTCTTTCTTCTCCTTTTGGTATTCCAATTATACTTATTTTACACCTTTTGAAATTATCTCACTGACTTGGATATTTTGTCCTTTTCTTTTCATGCTGTTTTTCTCTTTGTATTTTTGTATGGAAAGTTTATATTTACCTATCTTCACACTGACTGATTCTTTCCTCAGCAGTATTGAGTCTACTGATGAGACCATCAAAGTCATTTTCTCTTTCTGTTACTGTATTTTTTCATTTATAGAATTTCTCTTTGATTTTTTTTTAGAGTTTCTATCTCTCTACTCACATTATGCATCTGTTCTTGCATGATATCTACTTTTGTCATGAGAAAGCTAAATGTATTAATAATTACTGTATTTTATGCAAATAATATGCACCTTCTACAACTGTTTGCCAACTGCTCCCACTCCCTGTGAAGTATTTTCATAAGTGCATTATGCTAATTTTTTACAGCAACATGTAAAAAAATTGGCATAGCAGCACTTACAAAAATATCTCAAGGGGGAAGGGAGCAGTTGGCAAACAAACATAGAAAGCATTTGTTATTTGTGTAAAAATACGGTCTTTTAAATTCCCTGTCTGAAAATTCTACAACTTGTGTCATATCTGAGTCTTATGCTGATGCTTGCCTTGCCCCTTCAGCTTTCTTTTGACATTTTTTGTAATTTTTTTTGAAGGGAGGACATGATACATAGGATAAGAGGAACTAAAATAAGTAACCCTTTAGTGTGAGTTTTTATGCTAATCTGCATAGGAATTGAGCTATGTTTGATGTTTGCTGTAGCTATAAGTTAAAGAGGCTTCAAATTCCTTTAGTGACCATGTTTTTGTCTCCCCTGTTGTCTTTTGGACACGCTAAGAACTCCTCATCAGATACTGTTTGTGTCTTGCAGTTCTTTTAGTTATAGTTAACTGTTATTACATTGGACTCTTGTTGGTATACTGGTAAGACGCAGCATAGTGGAGGAGAGAAAGCATTCTACAATATTATAATTAAATATCAGTGTTTTCTTTACCCAGCATCAGAACCATACACATTCTTCTCCAGCATACATGGATCATTTTCCATAATAGACCATATGCTAGGACACAAAACAAGTCTCAACAAATTTAAAAAGATTGAGATCATACAAAGCATCTTCTTTGACCGTAACTACATGAAGCTAGAAATGAAAAACAGGAAAAATAAAAGGAAAAAAAGCTACTTGGAAACCAAATAATACACTACTAAAAAAACTATTGGATCACAGAAGAAATCAAAACTCAAATAAAAATTTCTAGAATCAAAGAAAATGAAAACAAAACATATCAAAACCTTTGGGATAAAACAAAAGCAGTACTCAGAGGGAAATTCATAGCAATAAATGCCTGCATCAAAAAAGAAGAAAGATCCAAAGTCATTAACTTATATCATTGAACAAATAGAAAAGGGAGAGCAAAAGAAGTCAAAAGCTTCCAAAAAAAGTAAATAATAAAGATTAGGGCAAAAATAAATGAAATGGAAAATAGAAAAACAGTAGAAAGAATCAACAAAACCAGAAGTTGATTCTTTGAAAGGATCAATAAAATAAACAAACCACTGGCTAGAGTGACAAAAGAAAAAAACCAGAAGAGGCAAATAACCAAATTAGGAAATGAAATTGGTGACATTACAACTGATCCAACAGAGATAAAGAAGATCATAACCGATTACTATGAAAAATTGTACTCCAACAAATTTAAAAATCTAGATGAAATGGATAAATCCCTAGAAACACACTATCTTCCCAAACTAACACAAATAGAAGTAGAAAATTTAAACAGATCCATTACAAAAGAAGAGACTGACGATGTTATCAAATAACTGCTAACAACAACAATAACAAAAGTCCAGGACCAGTTGGCTACACTGGAGAATTCTACCAAACATTCAGAGAAGAGTTGACACCAATCCTTCTCAATCTCTTCAGAAAGGATGAGGAAAGAACACTACAAAACACTTTCTATGAAGATAGCATAACCCTAATACCTAAACCAGGCAGAGACATCACAAAAAAAGAAAATTACACACCAATATCTTTTATGAACATAGATGCAAAATTTTTCAACAAAATTCTAGCCAACAGACTTTAGCAACATATCAAAAAAAAATCATGCACCATGATCAACTGGGATTCACATAAGGATTACAAGGGTGGTTCAACATTAGAAAATCAATCAATGTAATCTACCACACACATAAAACAAAGGAAAAGAACCATATAATCATATAAATTGATGTAGAAAAGACACTGGGTAAAATTCACCACCTTTTCCTGATAAAAACACTCAGCAAAATAGGAATAGAAGGGAAATATCTCAACATAATTAAAGGCATATATGCAAAACCAACAGCCAACATTATGCTCAATGATACAAATACCAACAATATTCTTTAATGGAAAAACTAATGACCAACTTCATATGGAAGGGAAAGAAACCATGAATAGCCAAAGCTATACTGAAGAAAAAGAACAAAGCAGAAGGCCTCGTGTGCCGTCGTACCAAAGCATACTATACAAACACTATAATCAAAACAGCCTGGTATTGGTTCAATGATAGACACACAGACCAGTGGAACAGAACTAAGAACTCAGAAATAAACCTAGCCATCTATGAAGAATGGGTTTTTGACAAGTGATCAAAGTTCATTCAGTGGGGCAGAAACAGCCTCTTTAATAAATGGTTTTGGCAAAACTGGATATCACCCACAGAAAAATAAAACAGGACCCATACCTCACACCATACACAAACACTTAAAATAGATCTAAGGCCTAAATGTTAAACCTAAAACCATAAAATTCCTGGAAGAAAACCATGAAACCTAATCTTTTATAAAAATAGGATAACAAATGTAACAACAAATGCACAGATAGAAGCAAACAAAATAGATAAACGGGACCTCACAAAAATTAAAAACTTATGTTCATCAAAAGACTTTATTAAAAGAGTAAACAGACAACCTACAGAATGGGAAAAAATCTTTGGAAATAATTTACCCGATAAGGATCTAATGTCTAAAATCTAGAGAAAACTGCAACAACCCAACAACAAAAAGACAAATACCCAATCACAGAATGCACAAAGGACATGAACAGAACCTTTACCAAAGAGGACATCTAAGTAGTCAACAAATATATGAAAAAATGTTCATGATTATTAGCCACTGCTGTTGTTGTTACGCGCCATTAAATCAGTTCCAACTCATAGTGACCCTATGTACCGCAGAACAAAACACTGCTTAGTCTTGCGCCATCCTCGCAATTGCTTCTATGCTTGAGCCTATCACTGCAGTCACTATGTCAATCCACCTCAAGGCTCTTCCTCTTTTTTGCTGACCCTCTACTTTACCAAGCATGATGTCCTTCTCCAGGGACTGGTCCCTCCTGATAACTTGTCCAAAGTATGTGAGACCAAGTCTTGCCATCCTTGCTTCTAAGGAGCATTCTGGGCGTACTACTTCTAAGACAGATTTATTTGTTCTTCTGGCAGTCCACGGTATATTCAAAATTCTTTGCCAACACCATAATTCAAAGGCATCAATTCTTCTTCTGTGTTCCTTATTCATTGTCCAACTTTTGCATGCATATGAGGTGATTGAAAATACTGTGGCTTGGGTCAGGCTCATCTTAGTCCTTAAAGTGACATCCTTGCTTTTTAACAATTTAAGGTCTTTTGCAGCAGATTTGCCCAATGCAATGTGTCATTTGATTTCTTGACTGCTGCTTCCATTGGTATCTCAGCCATCTAGGGTTGCTATAACAGAAATACCACAAGTGGATGGCTTTAACAAAGAGAAGTTTATTTCCTCACAGTAAAGTAGGCTGGCTAAAAGTCCAAACTCAGGGCATCAGGTCCAGGGGAAGGCTTTCTCTCTCTGCTGGCCTTCTCATCAATCTTTCCCCAGACTAGAAGCTTCTCTGCCCAGGGACCCCGGCTCCAAAGGATGCACTCTGCTCCTGGCACTGATTTCTTCGTGGTATGAGGTCCCCCCGCTCTACTCGCTTCCCTTTCCTTTTTATCTCTTGAGAAATAAAAGGTGGTGAAGGCCAAACACCAGGGAAGCTCCCTTTACATTGGATCAGGGATGTGACCTGGGTAAGGGTGTTCCGATCCCACCCTAATCCTCATTAACATAAAACTACAATCACAAAATGGAGAACAACCACACAATACTGGGAATCATTGCCTAACAAACTTGACACATATTTTTCGGGGACACAATTCAATCCATGACAATAGGTGTTGACTGTGGATCCAAGTAAAATACAATCCTTGACAACTTCAATATTTTCTCCATTTATCATGATGTTGCTTATTGGACCAGTTATGAAGATTTTTTATTTTCTTTATGTTGAGGTGTAATCCATAATGAAGGCTGTGATCTTTTATCTTCATCAGTAAGTGCTTCAAGTCCTTCTTGCTTTTAACAAGCAAGGTTGTGCCATCTGCATATTGCAAGTTGTTAGTGAGTCTTCCACCAATCCTGATGCCCTGTTCTTCTTCATACAGTCCAGCTTCTCAGATTATTTGCTTAGCATACATATTTAATAAGTATGCTGAAAGGATACAACCCTGACATGCACGTTTCCTGCCTTTAAACCACACAGTAACCCGGTGTGCTGTTCAAATGACTGCCACTTTTTCTACATACAGATTCCTCATGAGCACAGTTAAGTGTTCTGTAATTCCCATTCTTCTCAACGTTATCCATAATTTGTTATGATCCACACAGTCAAATGCCTTTACGTAGTCTATAAAATACAGGTAAACATCTTTTTGTTATTCTCTGCTTTCAACCAGGATCCATCTGTCATCAGCAATGATACCCCTGGTTCCACGTCCTCTTCTGGATCCAGTTTGAATTTCTGGCAATTCCCCGTCAATGTATTGCTGCAATTGCTTTTGAATAATCTTCAGCAAAATTTTACTTGTGTGTGATATTAATGATATTGTTTGATAATTTCCACATTCTGTTGCATCACCTTTCTTTGGAATGGGCACAAATATAGATCTCTTCCTGTCAGTTGGCCAGGTACTTGTCTTCCAAATTTCTTGGCAGAGATGAATGAGTACCTCCAGCACTGCATCTGTTTGTTGAAACATCTGAATTGGTATTCTGTAGATTCCTGGAGCCTTGTTTTTTTCCAGTGCCTTGAGTGCAGCTTAGACTTCTTCCAAGAGAGATGAAAATCAAAACTGCAATGAGATACCATCTTACACTGGCTAAAATGGCACTGATTAAAAAAACAAAAACAAAAAGCAGATCACAACAAATTTTGGCCAGGATGTGGGGAGATTGGAAGCTTTATCCATTGCTGGTGGAACTGTAAAGTGTTACAACCACGATAGAAATTGGTATGATGTTTTCTCAAAAAACTAGAAATAGAGCTAATCTGTGGTCCAGCAATCCCACTGCTAGGTATATACCCTAGAGTCCTAAAAATAATGACACAGACATATGCACACCTGTGTTCATTGCTGCTTTATTCACAATAGTAAATAAATGGAAACAACTGAAGTGCCCATCAACAAATGAATGGATAAGCAAATTGTCGTGCATGCATACAATGGAATAGTACACAACTATAAAGGACAGCGATGAGTCTGCAAAACATATTATAACATGGATGGACCTAGACAGCATAATGTTAAGTGAAATAAGTCAAGGAGATAAAGAGAAATATTGTATGATCCCTCTTTTTTAAGAAGACAAGAATACCTATATAGAGAGACCAATGTTCATTGGTGGTTACCAGGGAGAGGGGAAAGTATGCTTTAGATCATAGAGACTTGTTATTTATTTATTTATTTTTGGTGATTGGGAAAAATGGCACCAAATGTGGATGTAGTGAGCACAGCACAACCAAAGTAAAAATGAGTGTTTGAGTACATATGGATGGATATACTCATATTGTATTTGGGTAGTAGAGGTGTGTACATAGGTGAGAACAGATAGAAGTATCTGTACCCATTGCCTTCAAGTTGATTTTGACTCATAGTGACCTCGCAGGACAGAATAGAACTGCCCCATGGGGTTTCCAAGGAGCTGCTGGTGGATTCAAACTGCCAACCTTTTGGTTAGCAACAGTAGCTCTTAACCACTGCGCCACCAGGGCTCCAGACGTATTTATAGGTACATGCAAATACAAATATGTGGGTGTAGACACATATATTCATTGAAGACACAAATACGGATACTCTACAGACATACCAAACACCTTCCAAGACTGATTTTCTGGGTTTGAAAGCTCAGGACCATAGTCTCATGAGACAACTCAGTCCATTGGCATAACATAGTTCACAAAAATCATGATCTGCATCCTAGATAAGTGAGCAGCATCTGAGGTCTTAAAAGCTTGCGAGTGGCCATCTAAGGCACAAATATGGGTACTACTCACCAAGAGCAAAACAGTCAGAAGGTAACCAAAACCTCAAAGAAGAAGCAATTCTACATGAGCTACAATCTCATCTACCCTGAGACCAGAAGAATTAGAATGGTCCCAGATAGAATGGGAGAAAAATGTGGAGCAGAACTCAAATTCTTATTAAAAAAAAAAAAAAGTCAGACAAACTGGAACAGTAGAGAAGAGAAAATTCCCTGAGGCTATCGCCCTGAGACGCTCTTTAAACTCAGAACCGAGCCTATCCCCTGAGATCACCCTTTAGTGAAATAGTAGAGTGGAACACAAAATAAAGGCTATTACCCATAAATCAGTGTCTTACTTAAAAACCATCAGTATGAAACCAAAAGTTCAACAATTACTCAAAAGCAAAGATGAGAAGGTAAGGGGGTAGGGAAACTAGAGTACTGGAATGGAACAATCAGAACACAATTAAAGAAAATGTTGTTACATTGTGATAAATGTAACTAATGTCACCGAACAATTTGTGCAGAAATTGTCAAAAGAGAACCTAACTTGCAGTGTAAACTTGCACCAAAAACTCAATAAAGTTAAAAAAAAAAAAAAAATCTCAGTGTTTTACTGAGTCTGTGTCCTTGGGCTGTGACAAGTATTTTTTAGCTATCCCTAGCCCAACATAGGTGAGACAGAAAGGTTATAAGGGATTGGAGTCAGAGAAATGCTCTTTCCCCAGATAGGATAAGTCTTTACTTTCTCTAGTTTATTACTCCAGTAGCTTCTCCTCTGGGTATGTAATTGTAACTTCAGATTTGAGGTGGCAATTTGCTCTGCAACCTTACTTCTTGATGGGTCCAAGAAAAGTCATTGACTTTGAATTTGTTTAACTTTCTCTTGTTTTAAGGAAGGGATTTGTGACTTCAAAGTTTTGTCAGAGCTAAAACTGGAAGTCTCCAGCAATATTTTATTGACAAAATAAAGTCTTTATTTATAGACACTGAAATTTGAATTTCATAGAATGTTCATGTCATGAAATATACTTGTTTAGATTTTTTTCAGCCATTTAAAAATGAAAACATCATTCTTAGCTTGTGGTGCATACAAAAACAGTTTTAATGGCTCACTGTGTGAACTATGCTAAGATATTTACCTGGAATATAAAAATACAGATATATGGGACTTTTAATCTATTGTCTTAACTGAAATTAATAGATATTTTGACAAATATTTTTTTCTCATATCCACGTATAGCAAAGCTTTTGATCTATTTAAACAAAGGAAGAAAACATACTGGGTGATAAATATTTAGGTTTGTCTAATGTTGATAAGAATGTGTGTGTATGCATATATTTTGAAAGGAATAATTTTTTTTGGAAACTGGTTTTTATTAATAAATTTTCTTCTGATATTTTAAATTGAACTATAGCACACTGAAGGACTTCAGCAAGCTAAAAGAGTCTCTAAGCAGCCCTTTAAAACATGTCAATGAAATAATACATGATAATTATTTTGTTCTATTTTTAAAGATGGCACATAAAGGTTAAGTAATTTTCTTGAAAGCAGAACGTTTACATACTGTATTTTTAATTAAGCATCTAAAATTTCCTGTGCAATTTACTCCTAAAATTTTTATGAATGTACATGTGGTTCAATAGCTAGCAACCTGATGATTCAGAAAGCAAAGAGCCAACAAGTTTGTGGTAAAAAAGAAAGAATTCGCCAACAACCCTTACAACCTAAATCTGCTAAAATGGCCTAGTAATACATAATTGTAGTCATTACTTAGATGAACTGAGTAATGGAGGTTAATTAGAAATCAGCACAGTATAAAGAAAAGTGAAAGTTTACGTTAGTTAAAAAAGTCTTTGGGAATCAAAATTTTGTAACAGATTAATCTTTGAAAATCCATCTAACAAAACTAAATAGAAATCAAATGCTATATTTTATTTGGTATGTGGGCATTTACTGGAGTAGTAATCTGTCATAGCATTAATCTATGCCTTCTTGATATACATGCTCATTTGTGTGTATACTTATAAAATGAGGCTCATATATGAGTAGTAGTTTTTATAAAACAATAAAAAACAAAAAAAGTTTCAGAAATTGAGAAATTGACATAATTTTTTCCTTTTCTAATTTGATTACCAAAGGTAAGACAAAAAGTTATGAAACAAGGAAGCTAACCGAGGAGAGATCAAGATGATGAGACTTTTGTGTGTGCTGGAAGAAGTACAGCCAGAATACTCCTTAGAAGCAACAATGGCAAGACTTCATCTCACATACTTTGGACATGTTATCAGGATCAGTCCCTGGAGAAGGATGTCATGCTTGGTAAAGTAGACAGTCATCGAAAAAGAGGAAGACCCTCAATGTGATGGATTGACACAGTGGCTGCAATGATGGGCTCAATCATAACAACAATTGTGGGGATAGTGCAGGACTGGGCAGTGTTTCGTTTTGTTGTACATAGGGCCACTATGAGTTGAAACCAACTAGAAGGCACCTAACAACCACAGCAACATGTAAGGTACATAGATACAGAAAGAAACCTTGTTGAATTATCCTTCCTTGAAGGGTTCTACTTCTCTAGTCTGCCCATTTTGGGCATTATTCCTCCAAGAAATTATTATGCACCTTCTGTGGTAGATAGTTTCCAAAATGATTGCCAGTAGCACTTGCTGCTTCTCATAAGAGGGGGAAATCTAATCTGCTTCCATTTGCTTTGGTGCTGGCCTTAGTGAGTTGTTTACCTAACAGAATTTGGTGGAAATAACATACTTGATCTTCAAAGATTACGTCAAAGGAATTTATGCACCTTCCACCTAGGCTTGCAGAATGCTTACGTTTGTGGTGCTTTCTCTGGAAACTAGCTTCCCTGCTGTGAGAAGCCCAAGTCACAGGAAGAAGAAATGTGGCTGATCTGGTAGATAACACAGATGAGCTCTTAGGCTCAGCTTCAACTGCTAGCAATATGAATAAGCCACCTTAGATATCCAGTAGAGTCTTCAGATCACTCCAGCTCCAGCTCCTAACTGATTGTAACTGCCTGAGAAACCCAACTGATAATCAACCAGCTGAACCCAGTCAACCAACAAAACCTTGGGAAATCACAGTAAGTTGTTGTTTTGGGGTGTGTTTTTACACAGTAATAAATAACTGGAACACAAAGTACCAGAAGTGGGATACTACCATCACAGAAAACTTAAAACATGTGGCCATGTCTTTGGGACTGAGTGGCAGGCAGAAACTGAATGTACCTCAAAGAGATTGGGGTACACTGAAAGGAAAGCAAAGAGATTTTATTGGAGGGTGAAGAAAAATTACAAAGTTGGCAAAATGTTTGACCAACTTTTGCCTGAGATTAGTGGAAAATACAAAATATACGTAATGAATCAGTGGCTGAGTTTAAGGAGATTTTCAGAACCATGAAAGCAGAACTGTTTTTTTGAAAGCTGTGGATGCTCTGGTAAAGATAGAAAGAGATAGGATAAAAACAAAATTTCTCAGTTTCAAGAATAAGTATGAGGAAATATATAAGAGCTCAGAAATTTGGAGTCAAAAATTAAACTCTCATTCTCATACTGTCAAGATGACAAAACTCTTAAAATAAGACATGTACTTAGAGCAAATATCAAATACAAGATATTGCCAGTAAAATGAAGCTTCAGTATAGTAATATTCAGATTAAAGGTGTGATTATAAAACTATTTGTTATGTCCTCAGAAACATTTAAACAGTAGCTCATATTCCAGCTCAGCTAGATTAAAAAAAAAAGAAAGAAATCTAAGACTTCCAAAACTGTAAAGGCATTGTGCCATAGCACCGTGACTCTCAGCCATAGTCAGAAAGAAAGCTTGTCTCAAAGAAACTTGTGGATATGTCTTTTGTTCATTAAAGTGAGCCCCAATAAGGCTTATAGGAAACTCCAAAAGTTTTAGGAGCATTGGATTAACAAAAATTTCATCATTTTGGAATAGAAAGAAAACAGTTTAAAATTAAAGACTTCAAGGCCTCCAGGTTTCTATGGCCGGAAAGTAAGATAAGAGAGCTACTTAGCTGCAAACACAGGCCATTTCTTACAGATGACTCAGATTTCAGAACCAAGAGTCTAGATAATAAGAGTCAAGGACCATGGAAAAATATTCTAACGGAGTAGATTTTAGCCTAACCAGGCAACTTGTGACATGATCTCACCTGGATTTCAGAATTTCTATGGGCTGATGACTGTTATGTGCCACCTGTCCCCTCCTCTACTTTTGAAATGGGAGTGTTATTGCAATTATCTTACCCCTGTGTCACCATTTTGGGCTGGGGGTGGTAGGTGAAGATAATTTAGCTCTCTAGTTAACAGATTTTCAGATTAAGAGTAGTCATATATTTATGATGACCTTGACTTGGGCCTAATATAGATGATAAGATCCTGGATTTAGAGCCAATGCTGTAATGGGATGAGTAGATCTTAGTTGGAGGGTGAGTGGATGCTTCATGTTGAAGGGACACAAACTATAGCTCCCATAGGGCAATCTGTGGAAGATAGTCTCAGATATGCTCATCATGCTTTCCTTTCCTTGCTATACATGCTTACTAATCCTCATATCAAGGGGTCAAATTCCTTAAACCCCTGAATATGGACTGTCCTCGTGAATAACCATATTTTTATGCAAATAATACACATCTTCTATATTTGTTTGCCAAACATGTCCTCCTTCCCAAGGTATTTTTGTAAGCACACTATGCTAATTTTTTTGCAGCAACATGTGAAAAAAAAATTGGCAAAGCTGCGCTTATGAAAATATCTTGTGGGGGAAGGACACAGTTTGCAAACAAACATAGAAAGTGTGCATTATTTGCATAAAAATATGGTACTTGACCGATAGAATATGGCGAAAGTTAATTTCTGGAACTACATTATAAGTATCATTACAGCCTCCACATGGAGCTCTTGAAAAGTTGACCCTTGGCTTGATTAACAGGTTTTCTGGTGGCTTGCAAAATCGACAATCAGCAACTATAATTGTGAGTTTATAGGTATCACATGGTGTTAAATTAATACTCTGTCTTAATTTCACTGGAGGGCCTCAAATACCCATAAAATACAATAGCTACCGTGCACTCTACCATCCTGATTTTGTAGCTTTAGTGAACTCTTGTTTTAAGAGGAGGATTTGAAGAGGCCTGAGGAGAGGATTCCTTTGGAGAAAGTCTTAGAGTGTTGTGCCTTCTCTCTCCTTGTACCCACACCTACACCATAATATAACTACTTTCCTTAATAAGTAATATGCATTTTATTACAGGAAGAAGAATTAGTTATTGAACATATTCTAGGCTGCATAACTTTAATATACAGATATAGATATAGATAAGTTAGCAGATCATATCTCCCATGGTGATACAGCTTCCATGGTATCAATCATGAAACTATAAACATGATGGAATTCAGTAATATTACTCTCATATATGTCCTCTAAAATTACTGTTTCAGGGTGAAGAAAGCAACAAAGAATGTTGCTGTCATGCTAACAGTGAGAAAAAACAATTATAACACAAAATCATAACTTTTCTGGAACCTATCAGAGACCTAAAATCACAAGGAAACCATGTACCTTGAATTCCAAAGGGAAACGAACACCTTCAAGAATATATGGACACAAAAACTGTCTCACTGGTGAAAGAGAACAGAAAGAATAGATGCCAGCCATCGTATACAAAATCAGCTAAAATTTTAACAAAGTGCCAAGGACAAGGGTGGACAGGTTTCTTAGTCTGGAATATCTGGGGTGTCAGAAGCAAGGGGAGTTTGCAATCACATACAGATTTTTTCCTATAATCATCCATCACCTGCTCACAAGAAAGACAGAGAGCAGAATAAAAAACCAACCAGAAGACCAAAGCTGGTTCTTTGACAATAACAAAATTGATAAACCATTGGCCAAACTGACAAAAGAAAAACAGGAGAGAAACAAATAACCTGAGTAAGAAATGAGATAGGTGATATCACAACAGACTCAACTGAAATTAAAAGAATCATAACAGAATACTATGAAAAATTGTACTCTAACAAATTTGAAAACCTAGAGGAAATGAACAAATTTCTAGAAACTCACTACTTACCTAAATTGACACAAACAGAGGTAGAACAAATCAATAAACCCATAACAAAAGAAGAGATTGAAAAGGTAATTAAAAAACTCCCAACCAAAAAAAGCCCTGGCCCAGATGGCTTCACTGGAAAATTCTACCAAACTATCAGAGAAGACTTAACACCACTGCTAGTAAAGTATTTCAGAGCATAGAGAAGGATGGAATACTCCCAAACTCATTCTATGAAACCAGCATAACCCTGATACCAAAACCAGATAAAGACACCACAAAAAAAGAAAATTACAGACCAATATCCCTCATGAACATTGACACAAAAATCCTCAAGAAAATTCTAGCCAATAGAATTCAGCAACATATCAAAAAAATAATTCACCATGGTCAAGTGGGGTTTATACCAAGTATGCAGGGAAGGTTCAACATTAGAAAAATAGTCAATGTAATCCATCACATAAATAAAGCAAAAGACAAGAACCACATGATCTTATCAATCCATGCAGAAAAGGCATTTGACAAA
This sequence comes from Trichechus manatus latirostris, assembly GCF_000243295.1. NCBI lineage: Eukaryota > Metazoa > Chordata > Mammalia > Sirenia > Trichechidae > Trichechus > Trichechus manatus. The sequence goes on from NW_004443953.1 coordinate 1,199,803, forward strand.
GTCCAACACCCAATCATGATAAAAACTCTCAACAAACAGGAATAGAAGAGAAATTCCTCAATATAATTCAGGGCATTTATACAAAGCCAACAGCCAACATCATCCTAAATGGAGAGACTTTGAAAGCATTCCCCTTGAGAACAGGAACCAGTCAAGGATGCTCTTTATCACCACTCTTATTCAACATTGTGCTGGAGGTCCTAACCAGAGCAATCAGGCTAGAAAAAGAAATAAAGCGTATCCAAATTGGTAGGGAAGAAGTCAAAGTATCTCTATCTGCAGATGATATGATATTATACACAGAAAACCCCAAAGTATCCACAAGAAAATGACTGGAACTAATAGAAGATTTCAGCAAAGTTTCAGGATACAAGATAAACATACAGAAATCAGTTGGATTCCTTTACACCAATAAAGAGAACCTCGAAGAGGAAATCACCAAATCAATACCATTTACAATAGCCCCCAAGAAGATAAAATACTTAGGAATAAATCTAACCAGAGGTGTAAAAGACCTATACAATGAAAACTGCAAGACACTACTGCAGGAAACCAAAAGAGACCTGCATAAGTAGAAAAACATACCTTGTTCATGGATAGGAAGACTCAACATTGTGAAAATGTCAGTTTTACCCAAAGCGATCTACAGATACAATGCAATCCCAATCCAAATTCCCACAGCATTTTTCAATGAGATGGAGAAACAAATCACCAACTTCATATGGAAAGGGAAGAGGCCCCGAATGAATAAAGCATTGCTCAAGAAGAAGAACAAAGTGGGAGGCATTGCACTACCTGATTTTAGAACCTATTATACCACCACGGTAGTCAAAACAGCCTGGTACTGGTACAACAACAGGTATATAGACCAATGGAACAGAATTGAGAATCCAGACATAAATTCATCCACCTATGAGCAGCTGATATTTGACAAAGGCTCAAAGTCTGTTAATCGGGGAAAAGACAGTCAAATGGTGCTGGCATAACTGTATATCCATCTGCAAAACACTGAAACAAGACCCATACCTCACGTCATGCACAAAAACTAACTCAAAATGGATCAAAGACTTAAATATAAAATCGAAAGTGATAAAGCTCATGGAAGAAAAAATAGGGACAATTCTAGGAGCAATAATACATGGAATAATCACAATACAAACCATAAGTAACAATGCACAAACACCAGAAGAGAGACTAGATAACTGGGAGCTCCTAAAAATCAAACACTTATGCTCATCAAAAGACTTCACCAGAAGAGTAAAAAGGCAACCTACAGACTGGGAAAAAATTTTTGACTACGACAAATCCAGTCAGCATCTAATCTCTAAAATCTACAAGATACTGCAAAGACTCAACAAGAAAAAGACGAATAACCCAATTAAAAAATGGGCAAAGAATATGAACAGCCTCTTCACCAAAGAAGATATTCAGGCAGTTAACAGACACATGAAGAAATGCTCATGATCATTAGCCATTAGAGAAATGCAGATCAAAACTACAATGAGATATCATCTCACCCCAGTAAGGCTAGCATTAATCAAAGGAAAACAAAATAATAAATGCTGGAGAGGTTGTGGAGAGACGGGAACACTTATACACTGTTGGTGTTGGTGGGAATGTAAAATGGTACAACCACTTTGGAAATCGATTTGGTGCTTCCTTAAAACACTAGAAACAGAAGTACCATATGATCCAGCTATCCCGCTCCTTGGAATATATCCTAGAGAAATAAGAGCCGTCACATGAATAGATACAGGCACACCCATGTTCATTGCAGCACTGTTCACAATAGCAAAAAGATGGAAATAACCTAGGTGCCAATCAAAGGATGAATGGATAAACAAATTATGGTTTATCCACACAAAGAAATACTATGCAACTATAAACAACAACAATGAAGCTGTGAAACTTAACATGGAGGAATCTGGAGGGCATTATGCTGAGTGAATTTAGTCAGTCACAGAAGGACAAATATTGTATAAGACCACTATTATAAGAACTCAAGAAAAGGTTT
>NW_004443953.1:1202512-1222302 GCF_000243295.1 Trichechus manatus latirostris
GTGATATTTGTGAGGAGTGTGCCTCTTAGCTCAAGTAGATACAAGAGACTAAACAGGCAGCTTCTGTCCGGAGGTGAGATGGGAAGGCAGAGAAGGTTAGGAGCTGGTTGAATGGACATGGGGAATCGGGTGGAAAGGAGGAGTGTGCTGTCACAGTATGGGGAGAGAAATTAGGGTCACATAACAATACATATATAAATTTTTGTATGGGAGACTAACTTCAAATGTAAACTTCATTTAAACTACAACAATAAACAACAACAACAGCAACAAAAAAATCCATCCAGAGCTCAACCACAATGATAGGATGCAAGTGATTAATGTTGTTGGGGGACAGGCACAAAACGCTACACATTTCTGTGGGTCCTTCTCTCATATGAATCAAAAGCTATAAGGTGCTGGGGAGGGACAACAAACACTCTTGTCCACAGTGTGTATATAGAGTAATCAGGAGTAGTTTAGATGATAGATGGAAATTCCTGCTTTCATCTCAGGACCTTTTCCCTGATGAAGAAATAACCTTGATCTTATGGGGAAGGAAAACTGCTCTTAATTCTAAGGTCCTATATTGATACCAAGCAGAGGTTTCCTACTACAGTAGGAGAAATGTGAAACTCCCATATAATACCAACCTTATGGCTGAGTTTGGCTACCATGTTGGAATGGCAACAATGCTGAAAAAGTCCCACTCCAAGTCCAGATGCATATGGCCTTCCTAAGACTGAAGTTGGTTCTTGATCATGTTCTACCTCCTAAAATCCAAAAACGATAAAAGACATCAAACCATGGATCCAACAACTCAGAGAGCCAAAGCAGGATGATACAATTACAATAACCACCAGAACCACAATAAAAAGAAATATATGGGCACATTCTAGGCAAACTGCTGAAAAGTAAAGAGAAAATTTTGAAGTGCCCATTAACCCGTTGCTGTTGAGTCGATTCTGACTCATAGTGACCCTATAGGACAGGGTAGGACTGTTCCATAGAGTTTCCAAGGAGCACCTGGTGGATTCGAACTGCTGACCTTTTGGTTAGCAGCTGAGCTTTTAACCACTGCACCACCAAGGCTCCCCAAGAAAGATGTTTACCTGTGTTTTATTGACTATGTAAAGGCATTCAACTGTGTGGATTATAACAATTTATGAATAAGATTGCAAAGAATGGAAATTCCAGAACACTTAATTATTCTCATGAAGAACCTGTAGATAGACCAAGAGGCAGTCTTTTGGACAGAACAAGGGGATACCGGGTGGTTTTAAATCAGGAAGGTGTACATCAGGGTAGTATCATTTCAATGCAGCAGTTAAGCGTTTGGCTGTTAACCAAAAGGGTCAGCAGTTCGAATTCACCAGCTGTTCCTTGGAAACCTTATGGAAAAGTTCTACTCTGTCCTATAGGGTCTTTATGAGTTGGAATTGACCCGAGGGCAATGGGTTTTTTTTTTTGGTTTATTCATTCTGGACGCTGAGCAAATAATCTGAGAAGTTGCACTATGTTAAGAAGAATGCAGCGTCAGGATTGGAGAAAGACTCATTAACCACCTGTTATATGTAGATGACACAATCGTGTTTGTTGAAAACGGATAGAACTTGAAGCACTTATTGATGAAGATCGAAGACTACAGTCTTCAGTATGGATTACCTTAACATAAAGAAAACAAAAATCCTCACAACTGAACCAATAAGCAACATCATGATAAACAGAGAAAAGATTGAAGTCGTCAAGGACTTCATTGCATTTGGATCTACAACCAATGACCATGGCCATGGAAGCAGCAGTCAAGAAATCAAACGACGTATTGCATTGGGAAAATCTGCTGTAAAAGACCTCTTTAAAGTGTTAAGAAGCAAAGATGTCACTTTGAGGACTAACGTATGCCTGATCCAAGCCATGGTATTTTTGATCACCTCATATGCATGCGAAAGCTGGACATTGAATAAGGAAGGCTGAAGAAGAATTGATGCAATCGAATTATGGTGTTGGAAAAGAATATTGAATACACCATGGACTTCCAGAAGAATGAACAAATCTGTCTTGGAAGAAGTATAACAGAAGGGTCTTTAGACGCAAGGATGACAAGACTTCATCTCACGTATACTTTGGACATGTTATCAGGAAGGACTATTTCCTGGAGAAGGACATCACGTTTAGTAACGTAGAGGAAGACCCTCAACGAGGTGGCTTGGCCCAGTGGCTGCAACAATGGGCTCAAACGTACCAATGACTGTGAGGATGGCGCAGGACAGGGCAGTGTTTCATTCTATTATACATAGGGTACTATGAGTCTGAACGAGCTTGACGGCACCTAACAGCAAAAGCAGTCCCTATGAGCATGACATAAAAGGCAATCTGTGGTCTATTATTTTCCTCTACCTAACTCTTATTTTTTTCTCTGTCATTCATTTCTCATTTCTTAATTTCCATTGTGTTTCTCACTTTTAAAATTTCCATTATGTTTCTATTCAAGTGTATTATTTACTTATCTTTCTTAACTTCTGTTGTTTTTAAATTTGACAGGCTAAAAAGCCATTACAGTATTGAAGTTAATACCTCAGAAAAGGGCATGACTTTAGTATTCATACTTTTATTACAGTAATATCTTACGCTTTAACGCATCTAAGTATACCGGCAACTCATTCTGAAATGGAAATAAGTTTTAAAAGAGGGCAGTAACTAGGGCTTTAAAATTGTCCCAATATTAAATGACAAAAATGTAATTAACTTGATACCTTGATTACTCCAAAAGCTTTTATGCAATGCATAGCTGGTATTTATTTTCTTCATAAAATGCATACTTTGGATATTTAATCATAAAATTTCTATATTGTATGCTTAAACAACAGATTAGTCATCTCTTATTTGTCTAAAACATTGAAATTAAGGTTACATATGACTCTCATCACCTAGAAAGGAATTTTATATTAACACCTCAGGATTATCGTTATTAATCACTATATTGACCTATGTTTTACACATCCCTAATATCTGTTACATGCCTTTCTTTACAATTATCTTATTCTCCATAATAAATAATTAAAATATTTGTCTACATAACCAATAAATCTATAGTAAAATCTTTGCTCTTTAAAAAACAAGCAAAAATGAAAAATATCAAGTAGCCTTTCCCCCTAGTGTCAGATGTCTATGGCAGCTTGGTCAGCTTTTTGTAACTAGGTACAAAAGTGAAGGTATTTTCTTCCATTCATCCAAACAAAACCAAAGCAAACTCACTGCTTTGGAGTTGATTCCAACTCATAGTGACCCCATAGGGTTTCCAAGGCTGTAAATCTCTGCAGAAGCTGACTACCACTTCTTTCTCCCGCAGAGCCGTTGGTGGTTTCCAACCACTGACCTTTCGGTTAGCAGTCAGTCGCCTTAACGACTGCGCCAGCAGGGTTTCTATTCATGCACTCTCATTAAAATTATATGTTATTAGCTTTCTAAGAGTAAAAATGCTCACTCTGTTAAAGTAAAAGCAAAGAGATTTATTGAGGGTAATACAGTTCGCAAATTGGGGCTACACAGAGCAGAGAGGAATCTACCAAGTGCTCCCACCTTCCGAGGGAGAAGAGAGCCTTTTATATGATAAGATGGGGAGGATAAATGCGTGATAGTGTATAATTAATAGTAAAATGGAGAGGAGCAGCAAAAGGCTATCAATACCATAATCTCTCTTAACATCGGTAAACCTGGGAGGGGCAGCACACCACCACCAACATAATCAACAAACCCTTCCCAAGAGCAGCCACATTCTCACCTCCATCCTTATTTGCTATGAGCAGTTAAAGTTTAGGGAAATCGTGGGCTACTTTATCAGGAATGCAGAGGCAGAGGCTTTGGTCAAGCTAAAGTCTGATTCACATTGGAGTCTAGTTAACAATAAGAAGTTTGTTTCACACCGGGGATAGCTACCCTGTTCCAGCCAGAAGCCTCAGTTTGGAGTATTCCTACACATTCCCCCCTTATGATCATGAAATTCTGTAGAGATTTGTTGATCATTATAGTATGAGTGCTTTCTTCCTAAGGTACAAAAAAAAAAAAAAAAAATTATCTATGTGAGATCAAATTGACAACAGCAACTCAAAAGGTTTGATGGGAAGCCTAGGGGACAGTGAGTTGAAGATAATGGTGATGGAATAATTTGGAAAAGGACAGTGAGAATAGCAGCACAACTGGAAGAATGTAATCAGTGTAATTGAATTGTACATGTAGAAACTTTGGAAATGGTGTAACTTTGGCTATGTGTATTTTCACCAAAAAAAAGGTGCTCAAGATAGAGAAAGGAGAGGGTTGACATGTTGTGGGGTTGTTAACCAATGTCATAAAACAATATGTGTACTGACTGTTTAATGAGAAACTATTTGTTCTGTAAACCTTCATCTAAAATACAATTAAATTAAAAAAAAAAAAAAAAGAGAGTGCTTTCTTCGGCATAGATTTCTCACTGCAAACCTTTGGATGGCTTCTTATCAAGGTTTTAAGACCCCAAACACTGCTCATCGTTATAACTGGCAGCCAGGCAACATCTGGTTAAGTGAGTTTCTTCACTGTGCAGTAGCTTAGATACTCTGCTTCTGTGATCTGTTGACAGGGGTTCATGTGAGAAAAGGTCACATTAAGAGGAACAGTTTGGCAAGAATTAGGAAAGCTAGCCTATGGTATGCAATCAGTCTCATATAAAGATTTAGTTTCTGAAAAATACATAATTCTTTGAATAGCAAGAGAGTTTCCAAAAATATCAGTCATAAAAAATAAAAGCTACCAAAAAATAAACCTAAATTGGTAGAATAAGGCTATTTCAACTGTAATAAGTACTAAACAAGGTACAATGACTGTATCAAATAAGAGCAGCTAACAACATAAGAATAGCTATAATGATAAAGCAAAATCCAAAAACTTCAACAGCTTGCATGGGTTCTCGTTCCGTGATCTTGGGATTAGCTGTTTGTATCTGAGATTGTCTGCTCCTGGCCCCTGAAGCATTTCAGCTTCAATTTTATGTCTCCAGATGTGATTGGCAATTCCATATAAGTGCTTTAGCTCTTTTAAGCTGTGACAAATGTATCTAAGGTTTAACACCTCCAGTTTGGCTGCACACAGATTGGTGAGGAAGTCAAGGTTTGATCCCCTCCAAAAGGTTTCTAATGAGTCCTTTAAACGGTGTCTCTTCCAATATCAAGGCTGGAGAGTTTAGTTTTTTTTCCTCACCTGTGAAAAATATCCTTTAGAATATTGGATTAAGGATTGACAATACTTCTCAGTTCAGTAGTAAGGATGTCAAGGACCATTTTGTTTTGAAAAACTACTTCTCTCATCATAGTCATTTCAGTATTCATCATTTAAAACATTCTGCTAACTTCAGTCCTATGTAGATAATTTTGGTTTCATGCAATTCTGGGTAAGTAGCAGTCTGAAAACCCCATCAGCTTCTACCTTAGAGTTCTGGAAATCTTGATTTATTCCAATGGTAATCAGTAAAGTAAAACTTATCCGCAGATGACAACTTAAAAATGGTTATAGTTAGCTTATAACTCTTAAAAGTGAAAAGACCTGATGGGAATTAGCTAAAAATAATGCAAAGCAAAATAAAATTAAAAATTTTAGACAAAAATACCTCTAAACACAATGATTAACCTTATTTTCAGATATAACACATAATAATCTCAAGACATAGTACCACATAGTCAGGATGTATCAAGAATATACTAAGATTATGAAGTCTCTAAACATCTGAATAGTAATAAAATCTTTATGGGTAATTGTTGTGAATACCCCAGTTGAAACCATTGACTTTGATGATGCAAAAGAAATAAAGTTGCAAGCAAGTTAGCAATAATAAAATTATAACATAATATTTTGTGTTGGTTGCGTAGTATCAGGGCTTCTCCTGATTTGACACAAGCTTTTTATGTAATTCATAACATATTAAATAAATCTTTTTAGCATTTTTAAAAATAAAACAGAAATAAATCATTTGTGTTTTTCTATGAAGTCTCAGAGTTGTCACGAGTTTATCACAAGTCACCGGGAAACAATTATTTTACCAAAGATCTTAAAGATAAAAAGTCTTAGGTTTTTTTTTTTCCCCCCTCAAAGCCATGCAGCTTGGTTTTTTACTCAGGAATCTTATTCTAATGAGAGGCCAAACCCTTGTCTTCAAGACAGATTACACAAAGAATAAATTTACTTCTCAACCCAGTGTGATCATAAAGGTTGTATGTCAACTTGGCTGGGCCATGATTCTCAGTGGTTTGGCAGTTATGATGTAGTTTGGCAGTCATATACTGATATAATCACCTATGTGATGAGAGCTGATATAATGTGATCACTTCCATGATGGGATTTGCTGTGAATAGCTAATCAGTTGAAGGAGCATCCTTGGGGGTGTGTGGCCTGCATCCAGTATAGGTGGACTTTCTGGCAAGGATCAGGGGCTTTTGCTCACTCTGGATCTTGCAGCTGGCTCCTGTTCATCTGACCTCCAGTTCTCCAATTGAACTAGCAGCTTACCTACTGTCTTGCCTGCCGGTCTTGGGATTCATTGGTCTCTGTAGCCTGTGAGCCAGGAGAAGCCTCCAGTCTGACCCATGGACTTGGCACTTTCCAGCCTTTACAACCACATGGGCCATTTCCTTGACATAAATCTTTATATATATTTATATACTTTACTGATATTGCTTCTCTAAAGAACCCAGCCTAAGACACCTAGTAATCAAAGAAAATTTGTTATTTTAACAGTGAGAAACCCAATTCTTTGCTTTACATGTTATTTCATACTAAAAGTTCTTAAAAATCTCATAAATTAACCCATCAACTTTAACCAGACAGATAAAAACTTTGAGCATATGAAATAAATTCCCTTATAATAAACCATTTAAATATTGTCTTTATTGCATATCTATTATAGTATAGTTCTTGCGTGGCAAAAATGAACACACTCATTAGTGAACCCGAATATATAAATTATGTATAACATTTCGAAGAATGGGAATTCTAGAACACTTAATTGTGCTCATGTAGAACCTGTACGTAGACCAAGAGGCAGTTGTTTGAACAGAACAAGAGGTTACTGCGTGGTTTAAAGTCAGGAAAGGTGTGTGTCAGGGTTGTATTCTTTCACAATACCCATTCAATGTCTATGTTGAGCAAATAATCCAAGACGCTGGACTATATGAAGAAGAACATGGCATCAGGACTGGAGGAAGACTCATTAACAACCTGCAATATGCAAATGGCATAACCTTTCTTGCTGAAATTGAAGAGGACTTGAAACATTTATTGATGAAGATCAAAGACTACAGCCTCCAGTATGGATTACATCTTAACATAAAGAAAAAGAAAAACTTCACAGCTGGACCAATAAGCAACATCATCATAAATGCAGAAAATATTGAAGTTGTCAAGGATTTCATTTTACATGGATCCCCAATCAACACCCATGGAAGCAGCAGTCAAGAAATCAAACAACGCATTGCATTGGGCAAATCTGCTACAAATGATCTCTTTAAAGTGTTAAAAAGCAAAGATGTTACTTTAAGGACTAAGGTGCACCTGACCCAAGCCATGGTGTTTTTCATTGCCTCATATACATGCAAAATGGGGAAAATGAATAAAGAAGACCAAAGAATTGATGCCTTTGTGTTATAGTATTGGTAAAGAATATTAAATATACAAAGGACTGCCAGAAGAATGAACAAATCTGTCTTGGAAGAAGTACAGCCAGAATGCTTATTAGAAGCAAAGATGACAAGGCTTTGTCTCACATACTTTGGACATATCATCAGGAGAAGACCAGTCCCTGGAGAAGGATATCATGCTTCTTGTCTTAGTTTTCTAGTGCTGCTGTAACAGAAATACCACAAGTGGACAGCTTTAACAAAGAGAAATTAATTTTCTCACAGTCTAGTAGGCTAGAAATCCAAACTCAGGGCGTCAGCTCCAGCGGAAGGCTTTCTCTCTCTGTTGGCTCTGGAGGAAAGTCCTTCTCATCAATCTTCCCCTGGACTAGGAGTTTCTCTGTGCAGGAACCCTGGGTCCAAAGGGTGTGCTCTGCTCCCCATGCTGCTTTCTTGTTGATATGAGGTCCCCATGTCTCTCTGCTTGCTTCTGTCTTTTATATCTCAAGAGAGATTGGCTTAAGACACCATCTAATCTTGTAGATCTCATCAATATAACTGCTACTAATCCATCTCATTAATATCATAGTGATAGGATTTACAACACATAAGGAAATCACATCGGATGACAAAATGGTAGACAATCATACAATATTGGGAATCATGACCTAGCCAAGTTGACAGATATTTTTGGGGGACACAATTTGATCCATGACTACATATATATATATATACACATTTCTCTGTGGCATAAAAATGAATATCTGTTAACTCAATTTAATATCCTAAAGTTCTTTGAAATTTTTAAGCCTATATACCATAAACATAATTCCTGTTGAAATAAAATTTGTTTTCATTCAAACCTTTAATTCTCAATTTAACTTTAACACTTTAAGATTTTATAAACTAGTTTTAGTAATCACAAAGTTTCTGCTTAACCCAACCAATTCATTGATATGGATATAACCTTAAGTCTCTGGCAAGTGGTGGAAACATTTCCCCAGGCTATTTCAAGTGTTCCTTATTGTGATTTCTGTCTTTTAGCTTCTTAGAATTCCTCAATAGAGAGAACTTGTTTATAGTTCTTTTATGATGAGGATACATCCAATTTCTGATAACTTTAGTAAGACAACATTTTTCTTATTTTCTTTTGTCTTAAATAGTCTTTATCTCGTTGGGAAGAGTCCCACAAAAGCTTCCCTGGAGCTACATGGCCTAAGGGGCTAAGGCTGAGAAGGCCTGACCCTGCCCTGCCCTCCCTGTCTTTTGACCCATAGTCGAAGGCATGAATCAGTCATCTCAATTAATTTACATATGTTTAAGTTGGCCCAGGTATTTTGAAAGAGGAAAGATCACCAAATTCTTTCTCTTTTACTATTCTCTTAATAAGCAGTTTTGCCTTCTCTTTATCACAACTTTTTATCTGCCCAGTAAATATCAAATCTCTTTAGCAGTTTTGTCAATGAACCTATGAATTCTTGGCTAGCTGTTTTGTTTTTTTTTCCCTCTAGGCGTGTCCTATGCCTCACTTCTCTTTGAATAAAACACATTTAATATAAAATCTAGCTTAAATTACTTAGAAAGTTTTCACTTTTAAGATTAACCTATACAAAAAAACAAAAAAACCAAACCCTTTGCCATACAGTTGATTCCATCTCATCTTTGTCAGAATGAATTCACTCTCATTAAGTCCTGGAAATATTTGGACTATTAAAGTCATATTAACCTTATTTATCGTTAAACCAATTCTTATTTAATAATACCATCCAGAGGTAGGAAATTATTAAATTGTCATTACCCCATTACCCTATCTCTTGCGTGGTTTATAGCATCTTTTAGAAAATAAATTTAGAATAATTTTTATCTTTCTGAGGCCTCATTATACCTATCAAGTGGCTCTGCTGGTACCAGAAGCCCAAGTCCTCAGTGTCCTGGGAGCCACTGAAGGCAATGCAACTTCAAAATCTCACATATCTGACACGAAGAAATGTCTAAGAGTAAGAATTCTCACTCTGTAAAAGTAAAAGCAAAGAAATTTACTGAGGGTAATATAATTCACAATTGGGGAAACACAGGGCAGAAAGGAATCTACCAAACTCTCCCACCTTCTGAGCAAGAGGCGAGCCTTTTATATCTTAAGATGGGGAGGGTAAACATGACTACTAGTGAAATGGGGAGGTGCAGCAAGAGACCACCAACATCATAATCTCTCTTATCATCAGCAAAACTGGGAGGGGCATTGAGAGACCACCAACATCATAATCAACAAATCTCACCCTCACCCTTATTATCTAAGAGTGGTTAATGTTTAGGGCACAGGCTACATTCTCAGGAATGCAGAGGCAGACGCTTTGGTCAAGCTAAAGTCTGATTCAAAATAGAGCACAGTTAACAATATGGAGCTTGATTCAAACCAGAAATAGCTGTTTTGTGTAAGCAGGGCTTCTCAGTTTGGAGTATTCCAACACATAGCTAAGGACCTGAATTTTCCAAGAGTTCTTCCTCTTTGGAGAACTCTGAAAAGAGTTTTGCCTATCTTCTATTTTTTTAATTTTCACTACTTTATGTGATATTTTTCTTGATATTTCATCTCTTCTATCCTTATATTGTGATGTATAACTTTCCTACAGTGAAGCAAATCTATACATGTCAGCGTGTATACATGGAGATAAAGGATAAAACAGATTCTGGGTTAATTGACTCAGCATCTGTAGTACCTCGTCTCATGATTACTCTTGAGGTTTTCTCTTCATATTATTATACTATCTTTCTTGAAGTACATGAAACTGTTTTAATAATGAAAGATCTACACACATTATTGGAAAGCACTGTTTCTTTGGTAGAATTCTACAGGAAAGTCTACCACTTTCTGATTTCAAAATTTTCTGGTAGAATCATCAATAATAATTAACATTATTGCCAATAAATGTTTTCTGTATATACTAAATATCCTCAAATATGTTAAAACATATTAAGTAAATTTAATCCTCTAGAATGATAAATTTTAGTTGTAAATAATATAAAGATAATAAAATGATGGTATATGCATACATATACTTTTCAATTCAGATGAAATTTCACAATTAACTGGAAGTTTTGAAACTTCAAAATATAGGTACAAGTGAGGTTTATCTGTTGTTTCATAGCTGTACCTTGTCAAGGTAGTAACACATTTATCAAATTTGTATCAATATTGCATCGAATTAGCAATCTGTCTCATGAGTATACATTTATGTGCATATTTACATGCTGGTAAAAACATACCCACAAATAATTTGTACACAACTAGCAATCTTAACTATCAGTCCTACCTAAAGAAAGATAAAAAACATCCTTTCAGTTCAATAAGCTCAAATCCATCTGGTGGTAAAGAGAAATGAATTGGCAATCAGTGAATTAGAGAAAGAGACTATATTCCAGTGCACTGAGCTAAGGCATTATTTTATTATTTCCTTAAATGTAAGGGCTGAATAACTTATTTTATTAAAAATGATGGTGCAGTAATTTCAGAATCTCTATTTGCATATTACTTCTGCATCTATGAATTAACATTTGATGTACTCTCTTTAGTCAATTTGTGCATATGAACAGGCACAGATTTCTGTTAGAACTACAGCAAGCTGCTGCCTGAGATCCAAAAACCAAAGGACAGGCCATTCTCAAATTACTTAGAAGAAATCTTCAAGATTATTAAATGGTAATTGAGTCCCCAAATTAAAAAAAGAAAAAAGATAAAAGAAAAGATAGGAAAAGGAAAAAATATATATTCTTTATCAGGTTCCTCTGTGGTGAGCTTACTTAGCCAATTAATAGTTGCTCCATAGTGGAACAAACAAAGCTTAGAAAGTCACTAAAAAGTGAATCAACTTTAAATATGAAGTTTCTTCAGGAAGTCAGGATGGCTTACTTCAAGATGACTTGTTTGGAAACAAACACACAATAAGTAATATAAAGGGAGTCTTACAACTTTCAAGAGCGAACACTTTTTTTCTTATTGATTCCGTGGAAAATTAGTGATTTCCATAGGCTCTAAGTCTAGCCCTTGCTTGAAGGGTCCTGGCTGTTTCTTAAGGAAAATTTTCTTTCCTGGTCTTGGAGCCCCAGGCAGAAACATAGACAAAGTGCTCTAGCAGAGATGTTTTGATTTGCAGCAAAGGTGAGTGTAAACATATTGGCTTCCTTCTTACCTGTGAATGATAGATTTTTCAAATATATTTCTGATAGGGTATATGCCTACTTAACTGCTCTAAGTAATCGGCAGGGAAGATTAAAATATCTAGGATTCTAGACTAAAAAAAAAAAAATTACAGTTCTGTTGAAGAGGAAAATTAATAATAGACATCTTATTTTGGTTTTAATATTTTTCTTACCCAAGAAACCAAATATTAACCTTAAAAAGCCTAATCCAAACTGCAGAAGCCTGCCAGAAAATTCTCTATAGCAATGTAAATTTGTCTAATCCTGCTAGAAAAGGATAACCATCAAAGCATTACCTCCTAATTTAAATCTCAAAATGTCTCAAGGCTGCAGGTGAGTGGAGGGCCAAATTATTAGCAGCCAGGCCAGAAGTAACCTGGTATCAGCTGATCTCAGTAAAGGGGGAAGGCAGTGTTCAATCAATCATGTTAAGATTAGCCAATGAATGATCTTCTATATTTCTCCCTCCTTTTCTCTTTATAAGTACCATTGTACCTACCTTCTTGAAGCAGTTTGCTTTTTCCGGAATCAGAATGATCTCCCCATATGCATATAGAGTAAGTGCTCAGAATAAAACTTATTCGGTGACTTTTGATTATTTTTAACAGTTCCTATTGCTGAGTCTCGGAAACCCTGGTGGTGTAGTGGTTAAGAGTTCAGCTGCTAACCAAAAGGTTGGAAGTTTGAATCCTCCGGGCACTCCTTGGAAACCCTATGAGGCAGTTCTACTCTGTCCTATAGGGTGGCTATGAGTCAGAATCAACTGGACGGCAATTTTTTTTTTTTTTTTTTTTAACTGCTGAGTCCCAGCTTTTCTAAAGGTGAGTTTCCTTTGGAAACCTTGCTTTAGTTCTTTCCCAGCACAAAGAGTGGAGGTTATAATTTAGAGTTTGTGGTGAGAAGAGAAGATCCACAAATTTAGTAGTTTAGGTTTTCTAACAGTTTATTGAACAATGGTTATCACAGCTTGATTGTGGTTGAATTCATTATTAAAACATATACACAGTTAAAACCTCCAGTCTTTATATGTTTCTTTGTTAAACAAAAACGTTTCTGATTTCTGTCATTTACATAGCTCTAGGAGGAAATGCACGTTACAAGTGCCCAAACAATTAAGACAAATTGGGGCAGGAGGGACATGAGGGAGAAAAGTGAAAATTTATATTGTGCTGAAACTAAGAGAGGCAGGAATATAGAAGAGGGTAACCAGGGAAAAAACAAAACTTTTCAAAATAATCTCCCCTGCTTTTTAAGACCTGGGAGTGGTCATCCAACAGAAAATAGCTGCGAATTAGCTACATTGGTATCCTTTCTTTGAACAACAATTCATCCAAGAAAATTGAGCTAGCTTGCAAATTTAAGAAATATCAGAATATGCCTCACTTTTTTTCTAATTAATAAAATTTGGCATGAATGATTGCATGTGGGTGTGTTGAAGATTAGGCAGTGTTAAAATTTGACATGAAGAATAGGATTACTGAAAGTAATCACTAATCACAAATATAAACATCTTGAAATTGCAACTATGCCTAACTATTTTTTCAAGTTTGAACTTTACAAGTAAGAGTTCTCTTTAATGTAATTAGGTATTGTAGCCGTTTGGGTTTGCTGAAACATGTTTCTTGTCTTTTTCTAGCCTTTTTTTTTGTGAAACAAAAGGATTATGGAGGCTTTGGAGAGGATCTGGGAAAAGCACAGCAGATCTAAAGTCCTTTCATCTTCATCTTAGCCAATCCCTCCCCTGGACAGGACCAAGAAGTGCTGCGGCTTTTCTTGCTTGTAAAGAAGTCGTAGTGAACTAATCTGCCGAGCAAGGCATGAAAAGGCAGGAGCAAAACCCGGTTCTCACTTCACCCTCACGCTGTTGGATGCTGTTGAAAGAAATTAATCTGAGCAGATTTAGGACTGAGGGCCTTATGTCCATATGGATTGGCAGTTGGTGAGACCTCACTATTAACGGTGCACAATTAATAAATAACATGTCTCTGTTTGCTTCGGCCGCTGTTCAAGCAATAAAAAGCTTATAAAAAGATTGCTTAGACAAAAACACCACATATGGGCAAGGTCTTGATCCATGCTGGATGTCTTCCATTCAGGAATCCCATTTGCATTTTGCATGGTACATTGCCTCCCAAACACCAATTTGTTATTCCTTTTACCAAGATGGGCACAATGAGTTAGACGCGCTTATTAATAATTCTTTTACATAAATAAATGAGTAAATAAATAAACAACATCAAAAAGTATTAGAAACAATCAAGTATATCCTAGAATGGCATAATCTTACAATTACAGCATGCAGGCAGAAATCGAAGCAGCTACCATTTACAGAGTGAACGTATGGCTTTTCAGGGCACCGTTGTTCTCCTGCAAGCTAGATGACTCTAAGACATCACTTAAACCCTGATTACAGAAGCAAATTAAATTTCAAAGTTAAAACAAATTTAATCTCAAATGTCTCTTTTACAGCACCTATCTATAGCAGACCTTACCAAGAAAAACTGCTATCTCAGTGATCCTAAGAAATTTTTTTTACCTGATTTAAATCCTGGGACTGAAGATGAAGACACCAACTAACGAAGGCTCCTGCTAAAACACCTCGTTCAGGAAAATGCAAATCACGTTTGAGGACTCATAAAAAATCTGTAGTTGTAAAATCTTAGTCCAAATTAAATCACATTCAATACATTAAATGGTGAATTTTAATTATGTTTATTTTGTATTGGCATCTGAGCACATGAAACACCGTTTAAAGAAAAAAATTCGATTACCTTATACTAAGAGTAACTTTGGAAATGAACTGAAATAGAGATAAAAGCACCTGTACATTCTCTTCAAAAGAGCAGCTCAAATAGTATGGACATATGTTGACATTAAAGAAAGTGGTATCACAAGGATATCTTCACTTTCTCCTTCTGTCTGTAATTTCTCCAGGTGAGGGAGGTTATCTATGAGTGCATGCCTGAATTTTCTTTTTCTTTAAATCTCTCTCTCTCTCTCTCTCTCTGTTTTTAGGCAAGTCTTTCTCCTTCCAGGAAAGCTTATATGGCACTGCTGTTACATGAGTGAGATTTGCAAATACTGAACATAATTCAGCTTCCTTTGAAATTGGTCACAGTTTTTTCTACAAGAAATTCAGTTTAACGGATAGGTTCTAGTGAATCTGCCAATAAATCAGTTAGGTTATTTTGGATTTACTAAATAAAGTTCCACATTCTTTTGCACTCTTTGTTGTATTACTTTGTAATACACACAGAGTAATGCTGGCATGTGTTTTAAAGTATTACATTGTATTTTCTTTAAAAATTAGCATAATAATTTCATTATTTTAGTTGATTTATTAAATTTACTCATTGTCAAAAAGTCTGGGCAAATGAACAAACAGAACTATTAAAGGAAGGGGAAAAAAAAAGTCAACCTTATAACTTCTTTTTCTAGAATAACACTCCCTGGGCCTTCAATAATCAAATTTTTAAATAGTTGCTATAGTCTCTTAAAAACTACATGGTTGTGTGCAAACAAGACTTCATCCAGAATATTCAAACACAGATGTCTGGGAGGAATGTTTGTTCTACTGGGCCACATTCTAGAATTGAGAGAAGTTACATTTTACAGTGTAACGTAGATTTAATGTCACTCCAGTAAGCTGTGACAGGTTTGGAATACTGTCAGTCATTGATTTACTGCTTAACTGGTGGAAAATACTTAAGAACAACACCCCCAGGACTGTCATAAGCGCTTCTTTATTGTCGAGGTGTCAGAATACAGCATCAGGTAGCCAGTAACCTTAAAAGTGATTTATGAAAAAAATCCACCTGGAGATTAATTTCATCATCTTAAAAACTACATGAAAAAATCTTTTAAATTATATCTTTTTTTCTGGTCTATACAACACAACCCACAACAGAACAGTTAGCTCATAAAAAGACCATACATTATAAGAATGTTTTAAATTTTCACATTTTGTTTATGTTTTATTGCTCTTACTTGGGCTAACATGTGGTACATTTTTACAAAGCCTGATTGTTCACAGATTTAATTTCTATGCCCATAAAGCCATATATTTTTAATACAATCCAACCAGCAGGAAATGATCAGACTCTACTAAATATTTTAATATTACCCTGAAGTTGTGAAGTGAAATATAAAAGGGAAAGTGGTTTTAGAGCCTGTGACATTTCACACTATTCCGTCAGTAATAAAGATATATAAATCAACCTTTCTGGAATGTAATTTGGGAATTTTAAAATCCTAATAGCAGTGCTATGAAATAATTACTGAAACATGATATTTAACGTCAACAATGAACACAACACAAGAGTATATTTCTTTTTTTTTTTTTTAACTAATTTCTTTTCCATTATTAATGGAACTGTTTGTTACACAAACAAGAATACTGGCTGTTTATAAATTTCCATCCTGTATTATTCTCATATTTGGTATATTAAATTGCTGATCAATTTATTTAGTCTTAAGTTTTAGGCACTTTTAAGAAATCACATCTTTTTTTTGCTCAAATTTATAATTTTACTTTATGTCGCAGCTCTGCAGTACACTTACCTTCCTGATCATCCCAGTTATGCATCGAGTGAAGGGTGGCTACAACTCTTGGGTGATAAGCAGGAAACAACCAAATAGAAAATCCCAGAAAGAGGTCCACTACAGATTTTTAACTCAAACTTCTCAATGCAATTTTTATTTGAAGGACAGGAAAGAACATACCGATTTTAAATATATTATTTTAGTAATGAGTCATCTACGTGAACTTTTTTTCTCATATAAAGTCACAAAAACATACATGTACTCCTCATTTATCAGCTCTTGTTATCTGACATTTCCCATTTAAGACACTAGTAAAAAATATACTATCCAACTATTTTGTGCATTAATGATGTACGTCTGGCAGTAATGAACACTGAGGTGAGAGGTGAGAGTAATGCTGGCACAGCATTCTGGCTGTACTTCTTCCAAGACAGATTTGTTTGCTCTTCTGGCAGTCCATGGTATATTCAATATTCTTTGCCAACACCATAATTCAAAGGCGCCAATTCTTCTTTGGTCTTCCTTATTCCTTGTCCAGGTATGATATGCATATGGGGCAATTGAAAACACCATGGCTTGAGTCAGGCACACCGTAGTCCTTAAAGTGACATCTTTGGCTTTTTAACAATTTAAAAAGGTCTTTTGCAGCAGATTTGCCCAATGCAATACATTGTTTGATTTCTTAACTCTTGCTTCCATGAGTATTGATTGTGAATCTAAGTAAAATGTAATCTTTTACAATTTCAGTCTTTTCTCCATTTATCATGATGTTGTGTATTTGTCCAGTTGTGAGGATTTTTCTTTTCTTTATGTTAAGGTGTAACTCATACTGAAGGCTGTGGTCTTTGATCCTCGTCAGTAAGTGCTTCAACTCCTCTTTGCTTTCAGCAAGGAAGATTGTGTCAGCTGTATATTGCAGGTTGCTAATGAGTCTTCCTCTAATTCCAGTGCCACGTTCTTCATATAATTCAGTTTCTCGGATTAGTTGCTCAGCATACAGATTGAATAAGAGTGGAGAAAGGCTATAACCCTGGCACACACCTTTCCTAACTTTAAACCAAGCAGTATCCCCTTGTTCTGTTTGAATGACTGCCTTTTGATCTAAGTACAGGTCCTCATAAGTACAATTAAATGTTAGCTTGTTATGATTCACAGAGTCGAATACCTTTGCATAGTCAGTAAAACACATGAAACATCTTACTGGTATTCTTTGCTTTCAGTCATGATCCATCTGACATCAGCAATGATATCCCTTGTTCCATAGCGTCTTCTGAAAGCAGCTTGAATTTCTGGCAGTTCACTGTCGATGTACTGCTGCAAGCGCTTTTGAATGATCTTCAGCAAAATTTTACATGTGTGACATTAATGATATTGTTTGATAATTTTGCATTCGGTTGTTGGATCACCTTTCTTTAGAATATACAAATATATATCTCTCCAGGTAGCTGTCTTCCAAATTTCTTGGCATAGACGAGTGAGCACTTGGAGTGCTGCATCTGTTTGCTGAAACATCTCAGTTGGTTTCCCATCAATTCCTGGAGCCTTCTTTTCTGCCAATGCTTTCAGCGCAGCTTGGGCCTCTTCCTTCAGTACCATCAGTTCTTGATCATATGATACCTCCCAAAATGATTGAATGTCGACCAATTTTTTTTGGCACAGTGACTCCACGTATTCCTTCAATCCTATGTTGATGCTTCCTGCATCATTTAGTATTTTCCCCATTGAATCCTTCAATATTGCATCTTGAGACTTGATTTTTTTCTTCAGTTCTTTCAGCTTGAAAATGCCCAGAATGTTCTTCCTTTCTGGTTTTCTGCCTCCAGGTCATTGCACATTTCATTATAATGCTGTACTTTATCTTCTTGATCTACCCTTTGAAATCTTCTGTTCATCTCTTTTACCTCATCATTTCTTCTTTTCACTTTAGCTACTCTACATTCAAGAGCAACTTTCAGAGTGTCTTCTGACATCTCTTTTGGTCTTTTATTTCTTTCCTCTCTTTTTAATGATCTCTTGCTTTCTTCATGTATGATGTCATTCCGCAACTTCTCTGGTCCTCACTCATTAGTGTTCAATGCATCAAATCTATTATTGAGATAGTCTCTAAATTCAGGTGGGATATACTCAAGGTTGTACTTTGGCTCTCGTGGACTTGTTCTAATTTTCTTCAACTTCAACTTGAACTTGCATATGAGTAATTGATGGTCAGCTCTGCAGTCAGCCCCTAGCCTTGTTCTGACTGATGATATTGAGCTTTTCCATGGTTTCTTTCCACAGGTGTAGTCGATTTGATTCCTGTGTATTCCTTCTGGTCAGGTTCGCATGTATACTCACCATTTATGTTGCTGAAAAAAGGTATTTGCAATGAAGAAGTCGTTGGTCTTGAAAAATTCTATCATGCAAGCTCCAGTGTCGTTTCTATCACCAAGGCCACATTTTCCAACTACCAGTCCTTCTTCATTGTTTCCAGCTTTTACATTCCAAATTGCCAGTAATTATCAATGCATCTTGATTGCATGTTTGATCCATTTCAGACTGCAGAAGTTGGTAAAAGTCTTCAATTCCCTCATCTTGGCATTAGTGGTTGATGAGTAAATTTGAATAATATTCGTATTAACTGGTCTTCATGTAGGCTTATGGATATTATCTTATCACTGACAGTGTTGTACTTCAGAATAGATCTTGAAATTTCTTTTAGACAATGAGTGCTACATCATTCCTCTTCAATTTGTCATCCCCAGCATAGTAGACCATATGGCCAATACCAGTCCATTTCAGCTCACTAATGCCTAGAATATCGATCTTTATATTTTCCATTTCCTTTTTGGCTATTTCCAATTTTCCTAGATTCATGCTTCGTACATTCCACATTTCAATTATTAATGGATGTTTGTAGCTGTTTCTTCTCATTTTGAGTCGTGCCATATCAGCAAATGAAGGTCTGGAAGGCTTGACTCCATCTACTTCATTAAGGTCAACTCTGCTTTGAGGAGGCAGCTCTTCCCTAGTCGTGTTTTGAGTGCCTTCCAACCTGAGGGGCTCATCTTCATGCATTATATCAGACAATGGTCCTCTGCTACTCATAAGGTTTTCACTGGCTGTTTTTTTTTTTTTTTAGAAGTAGACTGCCAGGTCCTTCTTCCTTGTCTGTCTTAGTCTGGAAACTCAGCGGAAACCTGTCCACCCTGGGTGACCCTGCTGGTATTTGAATACTGGTGGCATAGCTCCCAGCATCATAGCAACACTCAAGCCTCCAAAGTACGACAAACTGACTGTCATGGTTTGAATTATGTCCCCCAAAAATGTGTGGATCAGTTTGGCTGGGCCATGATTCCTGGTATTGTGTGATTTTCCTGTATGTTGTAAACCTGCCTCTATGATGTTAATGAGGGAGGATGGGTAGCAGTTGTGTTAGTAAGGCAGGACCTGATC
>NW_004443953.1:1222428-1244100 GCF_000243295.1 Trichechus manatus latirostris
ACACTGATGAGAAGGCCGACAGAGACAGAAAGACTTCCCCTGGAGCTGACGCCCTGAATTTGGACTTTTAGCCTACTTTGACTGTGAGGAAATAAACTTCTCTTCGTTAAAACCATCCACTTGTGATATTTCTGTTATAGCAGCACTAGATGACTAAGACACTGACAGATGCATGGGGAGATAAGTGAGAACTGAGTGTAAATTAGCGGACATTTTGTCAAACAATATTCACAGAACATATTCATATTGGAGGAGAATCTCAACTCCTAAATTTATTACATAGAATTTGTTTGTACCATTAAAGTATAAAAACAGGAAAAAATATCATTTAAATAAAAACTAAAAATATATTTAAGATACAAATATTTCTAGACTTTAAAGTTTAATTTTTTTCAGCAATGCCCAGTGGAGCCAGATAGTTCAGTTAGTCTTAGCTGTGTTACAAAGATACATTCTATGTGGGATGTTCAAGGAGATCAGGGATGTAGAACCTGGAAAATGACAGAGCAGGATAATCTGGACTAGTATTTGGATAGAGATATATCTGATGATTGTTACTCTGCTGTTTAAAAACCCTCAATGTCTTCCTAAGTTCCCAGATATATTAGATTTTCTGTGTTCTGGCCCTAACTACCTTTATAACCTACCACAACTTCCCAAATATAAGTTACCATCTTAGTTATCTAGTGCTGCTGTAACAGAAATATACAAGTGGATGACCTTAACAAACAGAAATTTATTCTCTCAAAGCTTAGAAGGCTAGAAGTCCAAATTCAGGGTGCCAACTCCAGAGGAAGTCTTTCTCTCTCTGCCGACTCTGGGGGAAGATCCTTTTGATCAATCTTCACCTGGTGTAGGAGGTTTTCAGCACAGGGACCCCTGGTCCAAAGGACACATGTTCATGGCTCTTCCTGCTTGATGGTAATGAGGTTCCCATGTCTCTCTGCTCGATTCTTTCTTCTATATCTATAAGAGATTGAATTAAGAGGCAACCTAATCTTGTAAATTGAGTACTGCCTCATTAACATAACTGCCACTGATCCCACCTCATTGACATCATAGAGGTAGAATTTACAACACATAGAAAAATCACATCAGATAACAAAATGGTGGACAATCACGTAATACTGCAACTAATGGTCTAGCCAAGTTGACACACATTTTTAGGGGGACACAATTCAATCTATTTAATACCTACTATTACACCTTAATGAATTGCTTATAGATTTTTAAGTGTTATCCTTCTCTGTAGCTTTGTACATGCTCTGCCCTTCATTTAAAATGCTCTTTACCTCCTAGACTATAAGAAGAAGTCCTGTTTACCTGTGTAGAGTCAGCTAATATGACTGATTTGGGGAAATTTTGTCTGGCTCACTTTCAAGATTTGTCCTTTGGGCCACCACTATGACTTGTATGAATATTATATTTACCAGGGTATATTACAAATATGTAATCATATTTTTCTCACCTACTAGACTTTGATATCCTTAACAGGAAGGAAATTAACTTATTTTTTCTTGTATTGCTAGTTGTTAATATAAGGCCTGATATATAGTAGGTAGGCAATTTATTCTTATTGGATAAATAATTGAATAATGAAAAGATGTTTACTTAGATACTACTAGCTAGGGAAAGAGCCCTGGCATTGCAGTGTTTGAGCACTCAGATGCTAACCAAACTGTTGGTGGTTCAAACCCACCAGCCACTCCCTGGGAGAAAGATGTGGCAGTTGGCTTCATTAAAGATTACAGCCTTGGAAATCCTATGGGGCAGTTCTATTGTGTCCTATAGGGTCACTATGAGTCAGAATTGAGTCCTTCACCAAAAAAGAAAAAAAAAAATCTAATTGATCATTGAAAATAAACAGTAGGAAATTATTTACATTTTCCTTCTCTGACATGCTTCTGCCTTACTCAGGTTCCAGCTTTTGCAGGTTTTGCTCTGTATTTATTTTCTGCTGCCTAAATTATATTTGAAGCCCTGGTAGTGCAGTGGTTAAGAGCTCGGCTGCTAACCAAAAAGTTGGCAGTTTGAATCAACCAGTCACTCCTTGGAAACCCTACGGGACAGTTCTACTCTCTCCTATAGGGTTGCTATGAGTCAGAATCCACTTGACAGCAACAGGTTAAATCATATCTGGGGATATTATAAAATAAATACTAGAAATGTTGGAAAAGGAAAAGGAATAAAATAACAGTTACTCTAATCTACGCATTTGGACCCTTTTCATTGTTTTAGAAAAGAAAAGCACATGTAGAAGATACGTTTTCTCAAATACTTTAGTCAAATGAATTGCATTTTTCTCTGCACATACTGGTTTCTGACTAGACCACTTGAGTTCCGTGTTTAAAAAGGTTATACCCTCTGAGATTTCTATGTGCTCATTCAAGAATGTGTACCTAAAGCCCATTCTACCAACGATGCACAAATGGTTTGCACTCTACTGCTAACCAAAAGGTTGGTCTTTTGAATCTATCCAGAGGTGCCTCAGAAAACAGTCCTGGCAATCTTCTCCCAAGATTACAGCCAAGAAAACCTTATGGAGCAGTTCTGCTCTGTAACATATAGGGTCACCATCAGTTGGAATCAACTTGACAGCCATTAACAAGAAGTTTGGAGGAAAACTCAGTGGCTTTATTAGCTGATGCTACAAATTTATGAAACTTACAATCACACAATGCATACATGCATAATTCCCTTATAATAACAGTTAAAATTTAGTGGGCTCTCACTTTTTGCCAGACACTGCTTTAAGTACTTTACATGTGCTATCTTATTTAATCCTCAGCATTTTATGCGGCAAGCACCGTTATTAGGCCCATTTTGTAGATGAGGAGACTGATGCACAGGATATTGGCAAAGGTCAAATTAGTGAACTAATTAATGAACATTTGAGAAAACCTAAGGCATATGAAATTTACATGAAAAAGAAGGAGACTTATTTTCCGAACATCTACAACACAAGTTTTTCAGTGAATTCTTTCATACGTAGATATGCCATTAGCTATTTTTAAAATGATTCATCCTATTTTTGAGTGCAACTCTAATGTCAATTGAATGATTACCATTTGCTACAGGGAAAAATAGAACATCATTCAAAACACCCTTTCTAATTTTAAACAGATTTTGTGCATGTGAATCTATGCCCCTTTGCCATCTTCCTTAATAATAATAATAATAATAATAATAAAAGCCCTTCCATGTTTTTTTTTTAATTAATTAATTTTTTTATTGTACTTCAGGTGAAGGCTTACAGAACAAATAGTTTCTCATGAAACAGTAGTACACATATTGTTTTATGACATTGGTTAACAACCCCACAACATGTCAACCCTCTAACTTCTCAACCTTTTTCTTCGGTGAAAATACACATAGCCAAAGATAACACCGTTTCAAAAATTTCTACTTGCACAGTTCAGTGATATTGACTATGCTCTTCCAATTGTGCTGCTATTCTCACTTAAGATGAAGGCTTACAGAACAAAATAGTGTCTCATTTAACAATTACTACACATGTTGCCCTATGACAATGGTTAACAATCTCACAACACAACAACAATATCCTTACTAAACCTTGGGTTCCCTATCGCCAGCTTCCTTGCCCCTTCTGCCTTCCGGCCCTTGTCACTGGACTACTGTACCTCATTAGTCCCATTTGGTTTTACGGGGCTGTCCACTCCCGGGCTGAACGGTGAACCTCGGAGATAACTTCACCACTGAGCTAAAAGGGTGTCTAGGGGCCATACTCTCGGGGTTTCTCCAGTCTCCTTTAGGCCAGTAAATCTGGTCTTTTTTTTGTGGTTAGAATTTTGTTCTACATCCTTCTCCAGCTCTGTCCAGAACCCTCTGTTGTGATCCCGGTCAGAGCAGTCAGTGGTGGCAGCCGGGCACCATCTAGCTGTACTGGACTCAGTCTGGTGGAGGTCTTGGTAGCTGTGGTCCACTAGTCCTTTGGGCTAATCTTTTCCTTGTATCCTGTTCTCTTCATTCTCCCTTCCACCCGAAGGGCTGAGACCAGTGGAGTATCTTAGATGGCCACTCACATGCTTTTAAGACCCCAGACTCTACTCACCAAGGTAGAATGTAGAACATTGTCTTTATAAACTGTGTTATGCCAATTGAGCTAGAAGTTCCCTGAGACCATGGTCCCCAGAGCCCTCCGCCCAGCAATTCAGTCCCTCAGGGAGTTTAGATGTGTCTATGGGGCTTCCATGACCTTTCCAACCCTTCCATGTTTTAAGAAGGCAAGAAAAATTCTATTAATTAAATTTTAATTAATATTGCAATCATATATTTTAGCCACACTTCACAGCATGTTGGGGCTTTTTGTATAACTAAATAGCTGAATAGTTTAAATTAGCTATTTCAAATATTATAAATGTTAGCCTTACATTATTTTAAATTTTATTACATACTACATTCATTTATTATATATATCTGCATCCTTGATCTAGTTCCTGGGCATTCACCCTGAGTCTCCACCTCCCAGCTGGGCATCTCCAAGGATCTTCTACCATTACCTAAATTCTCAATTACCCAAAACAAATTTCCTGTCTTTTCCTAAATATACTTCATACTACTGATCACTTTATTTGTCATTTAAATAGTAATTCTTCCAATGTTCCAGCTTAAAACTCAGAGCCATGCCTGACTTCTTTCTCAATCATTATTTCTACAGACATTAAATCATCAAGCTCTTTCACTATTTACTTCTAAGTCTTTCTTTCCATTCCCACCTGATCTTCCTTGAACTAGATCCTATCACCATAGACAGTATCACTGGAAGTGCACACTGACCTTCCAGAAAAACTTCTTTGGCACATCTCTTTCTTAAGCATGTAAAAATAATATGGCCTATGAAATGAAATCTTATTTTTCAGCCAACGAGTTAGCATCCTATACAGTTTGGTTATTTCTTATTTCTCTAAACATAACCCTTCTATACTCTCCTAACAATTTTTCTTTCATTCCAGTCTAATTTCATTTCCAGTTTGGTACATTTGTCTATCGTATTTTTGTTGTCTAAAATAAGCTCCTTTTTCCTGCTTTCCCTTGAACATCACCTTTCCCTCATGACTGAACTAACGCCCCATTGACTACAGAAGGGTCTCACAACCATCCTATTAATCTCTTCTCAGCTGCTTTCCCACTTATTGTCCATGTCACTCATTGATCACTTAGCTTACGTAGCTCTTTATCTAAATTTAAGGTTTTATGTGAATATCCTATTTCATTAACTGGGCAACATTTACTTGAAAGCAGGAATTTTAAAAAATATATTCTTAACTGTTCAGCAATATACCTTGCATTTTTATTCATGATACGTATGATTTATTCAAAACTTTTGCTCAGGAATAAAATTTCTAGTTATTACACTGGATACTCTTTTACAATACAGTTTCCACAAACACATTGCATCATAAATGCAGCACTGATTTTAGGAGTTCTCTAGATATACTATCTGTAGAACATTTATTAATACTTCTCTGTATCTACTACTGTTCTCTATGTTACTCCTGGACTCTGCCAAACATTAGTCCTAGTGATTTCTTGCCTAGATTTTCCAGATAGCTTCTTTGTCTTCAATCTTTCCCTTCCACAATGAATTTGTTTATTTAATATTATTGAGTGTATACTGCAGGCCTTTCTGCATGCTACAATCAGTTGTTATTTTTTTCTAAAACGTAAGGTCAGATCAGTTTATATCATGTTTACCCTAACAAATTTTCAGTGATTAATGAGGACACTCCTGAGGTTTACCCTCCAGCCAAAGATTAGACAGGCCCATAAAACAAAATGAGACTAAAGGGCACACCAGCCCAGGGGCAAGGACTAGAAGGCAGGAGGGAACAGGAAAGCTGGTGATTGGGAACCCAGGGTCAAAAAGGGAGAGTGTTGACATGTTGTGGTGTTGGTAACCAATGTCACAGAACAATATGTGTACTAATTATTTAATGAGAAGCTAGTTTGTTCTGTAAACCTTCATCTAAAGTACTGTAATAAAAAAATTTTTTTAAAAAGCTTTCTGAGTACATTAAAAAAAAACTTCAATGACTTCGAATTGTTTGTAGAAACTCGTTTTAACTGCTTTGGGATACGTTTCCCCAATTGTGTTATTTTCCTTTACACGTTTAGGTATTTGTAGTAGTCTAGTTCAGACACATAATACCCTGATCTCTTTATGCTAGATGCATCTTTATGACTTTCTGGCTTTGCTAATGAGATTCCTTCAATCTGGAATCCCATGCCTCCGTGAAATTCTAGTAGACTTTCTAGGCTTCACTCATAAGTCACTTGGTTGAAAGAAAGTGTTTCCTTCCACTTTGTTGCCAAAGGGCTTTGCTTCTTCTATTATGGCACTCATTTTATTCATGTATTTGTTACAATCACACATGCCTAAATATTCCCTTTCCTGAATTAAACTGTAAGTCTCTTGAAGTCGGTAGCTGTAGATTATTCTCTGCACCCTTATCAATGCTTAGCTCGTCGCTATAGTGCAGGAGACATGCAGTAAATAAATAATTTGTTTTTCATAATTTAATATAGGGAATTCTACTTCCTAATTTGAGTCCTGCTGTGAATATCTCAACTTTGTATTCTTATGTAGAAAGGGGATATGAACACCTGATATTTGTAACTAAAACATATTTCATCTAACTGACTCATTCATTTCTCTCTAAGCACTCTCTTGTTACTTTCTCACTCTGAATGATTTTTTTTTTATTATTATGTTTTGTAAAGCAAAGTAGTATAATACAGTAGTGTCTAGCAGGCATTCTTGCTACTTTGCCTGGAAGCTTGAGGAGAGTCAGCTTATAAGAACTTTCTAAAGTTGGTTCTTGGAAGATAGGGGAGTTTAACTTTGTATACAATCCCATGAGATTTTAGCACCAGAAGAGACTATTTCTAAGAGCAATAGGTCTCTTCTAGTTTTAATGGGTTTCTAGAAGAGGCACAGAGTTTACACTTATTTCTAAGAGTTTGCCATGCTCATTGGGGTAATTCCATCAGTTTTACAGAGTACAGGTTGAAAAAAAAGATAGCTTTCTTCATGTGCCTTAGTTGAGTCATTTGAGAACACTGCAGTTGATACCATTTGTGATGAAATATGGCTCAGATTCACTCCTGCCATCTTTACTCTGCCTATTCTCGTCAGAAAAAAAAAAACAGAAAGAAAGAAATTGAAATTATCTAGGGTAGCAGGGCATTAAGGTAGTTATTTATACAAATGATTTCTATAATTTAGAATTCAGTTTGGAAACACACTGGATCTCTGATTATCTCTCCCTTTCAAATTTTATAACAAGTCTGGGGTCTTAAAAGCTAGCAAGTGCACCATCTAAGACACATCAATTGGTCCCAACCGACCTGGAGTAAAGGATAATGCAGAACACCAAAGACGCAAAGAAAATATTAGCCCAAGAGACAGAAAGGGCCACATAAACCAGAGACTGCAACAGCCTGAGACCAAAAGAACTAGATGGTGCCCAGCTACCACCAATGACCACCCTGACAGGGAACACAACAGACAGTCCCTGACAGAGCAGGAGAAAAGTGGGGTGCAGAACTTAAATTCTAGTAAAAAGACCAGACTTAATGGTTTGACTGAGACTGGAGGGACCCTGGAAGATATGGACCTCAGACTTTCTGTTGGCCCAGAGCTGAAACCATTCCCGAGGCCAACTCTTCAGACAAAGATTAGACTGGACTATGGGACATAAAGTGATACTCATGAAGAGCATGCTTCTTGGCTCAAGTAGATACATGAGACTAAATGGACAGCTCCTGTCCAGAGGTGAGATGAGAAGGTAGAGAGGGTCAGGAGATGGTTGAATGGACATGGGAAATCCAGGGTAGAAAGGAGGAATGTGCAGTCACAGTATAGGGAGAGCAACTAGGATCACATAGCAATATGTGAATAAATTTTTGTATGAGAAACTGACTTGAATTGTAAACTTTCACTTAAAGCACAATGAAAAAAATTATAACCACCAATACACAGCCCAACATGCTCAACATATTATCTACCTGGGGCATAGTTTGCCCCCTAATTCAGTGTTCAATAGTGATATTAGGTTAGCAGAAGACATTGCCATGGATAAATAGAAAGCTTTGGTAAATAATACTTAGACTTTTTATATTGGAGCATCTAAGTTCATAGCCCCAGTCCTCATCATGTTTTCTCACAAAAACTGATTGAGGATTCTTTCATGAATTGAAATGAATTTTAAGGAACTCAGAAGATACACCTAAACATAGTGGTCTATGTACTACTAGAATGCCAGTTTTCTAGGCAGGTTTATGCTCAATACGCTATGGCTTCTAATCTACTATACTTAAGAATTCCTTCCAATTTAAAACATCTGATCAATACTCAAGGTATACATATCACTGTTCCATTCATAGGCATTATTGGACATAGAACCCATTCTCAAGAAAATCAACTATCAAAAAGACCTCAAGACAATGAAAATCACAGTGAGAGAAAAGAATGAAACAGAGAAAAGATGCTTACTTTTAGCATGCATACATTTCCAAAGTTTAGCCTGTTTATGATTGTTTACTTGACACAGTGTTATGAAAGTCATGAATTCTCAGTGTTGTTAGGTGCCAACCAGTTGATTCTCACTCATAGTGATCCTATGTACAACTGAAAGAAACACTGCCTGGTCCTGTGTCATCCTCACAATTGTTGTTATGTTTGAGCCCATTGTTGCAGCCACTGTGTCAGTCCATCTTGTTGAGGGTCTTCCTCTTTGTTACTGATCATCTGCTTTACCAAGCACGATGTTCTTCTCCAGGACTGGTTCCTCCTGATAATATATCTAAGCTACAAGAGTCAAAATCTCGCCATCCTTCCTTCTAAGGAGCATTCTGGCTGTACTTTTTCCAAGACAGTTCTTTTGACAGTCAATGGTATATTCAATATTCTTTGCCAACACCATAATTTAAAGGTGTCAATTCTTCTTTGGTCTTCCATATTCATTGCCCAGTTTTTGCATGCATCTGAGGCGATTGAAAATACCATGGCTTAGATCAGGTGTACCTCAGTCCCCAAAGTGACATCTTTGATTTTTAACACTTTAAAGAGGTCTTTTGCCTCAGATTTGCCTGATGCAATACATTGTTTGATTTCTTGACTGCTCCTTCAGTGGGTGTTGATTGTAGAGCCTTGACAACTTCACTATTTTCTCCATTTATCATGATGCTGCTTATTGGTCTAATTGTGAGGATTTTTGTTTTCTTTATGTTGAGATGTAATCCATACTTAAGGCTGTGTGTAGTCTTTGATCTTTATCAGTAAGTGCTTCAAGTCCTCTTCACTTTCAGCAAGCCAGGTTTTCACCTGCATATTGCAGGTTGTTAATGAGTCTTCCTCCAATCCTGATGTCACAGTCTTCTTTATATAGTCCAGCTTCTTGGATTATTTGCTCAGCATACAGATCGAATATGTATGGTGAAAAGATACAACCCTGACCCACACCTTTCCTGACTTTAAACCATGCAATATCCCCTTGTTCTATTAGAACGACTGTCTCTTGGTCTAAGCACAGGTTCCTCATGAGCACAATGAAGTGTTCTAGAATGTCCATTCTCCGCAATTTTATCCATAGTTTGTTATGATCCACACAGTCGAATGCCTTTGCATAGTCAATAAAACATAGGTAAACAACTTTCTGGTATTCTGTGCTTTCAGCCAAGATCCATCTGACATCAGCAATCATATCCCTTGTTCCACGTTCTCTTCTGAATCTGGCTTGAACTTTCGGCAGTTCCCTGTAGATATATTGCTGCAAACACTTTTGAATGATATTCAGCAAAATTTTACTTGTGTGTGATATTACTGATATTGTCCAGTAATGTCCGCATTCTGTTGGATCACTTTTCTTTGGAATGGGCACAAATATGGGTCTCTTCCAATCAGTTGTCCAGGAAGCCAACTTCCAAATTTCTTGACATAGAAGAGGGAGCACCTCCAGCACCATATCCGTTTGTTGAAATATCTCAGTTGGTGTTCCATCAGTTCTTGGAGGCTTGTTTTTCTCCATTCCCTTCAGTGTAGCCTGGACTTCTTTCTTCAGTGCCATCAGTTCTTGGTCATATGCTACCTCCTGAAATGGTTGAACATCGACCAATTCTTTTTGGTACAGTGACTCTGTGAATTCCTTGCATTTTTTGATGCTTTCTGCATTGTTCAATATTTTGCCCAGAGAATCCTTCAATATTGCAACTCGAGGCTTGAATTTTTTTTCAGTTCTCTCAGCTTGAGAAATGCCAAGAATGTTCTTCCCTTCTGGTTGTTAACTCCAGGTCTTTGCTGGTATTCGAAATGCCTATGACATAGCTTCCAACATCACAGTAACAGTCAAGCCACTGCAGTATGACAAAGTGACAGATGCCTGGGAAAATTCTCTAATAGCCTTTCTTTACTTTCTGATTGGGATGGGAATTCCTTTCTTTAGTACTTTGAATAGAATGAAGATTGGGTACTGCTGGTTTTTCTCTTTACTTGTATTGATAGATTTCTTTTTCATCTTTCTTTTGGTATTTAGCTGCAGTGAACGTTTTCTAAGCTTTTTTACTCTAAACAACCCCCATAATTTTACAGACTAAACTTTGGAAATGTATGCATGCTAAAAGTAAGCATCTTTTCTCTGTTTCATTCTTTTCTCTCACTGTGATTTTCATTGTCTTGAGGTCTTTTTGATAGTTGATTTTCTTGAGAATGGGTTCTATGTCCAATAATGCCTATGAATGGAACAGTGATATGTATACCTTGAGTATTGATCAGATGTTTTAAATTGAAAGGAATTCTTAAGTATAGTAGATTAGAAGCCATAGCGTATTGAGCATAAACCTGCCTAGAAAACTGGCATTCTAGTAGTACATAGACCACTATGTTTAGGTATATCTTCTGAGTTCCTTAAAATTCATTTCAATTCATGAAAGAATCCTCAATCAGTTTCAGTGAGAAAACATGATGAGGACTGCGGCCATGAACTTAGATGCTCCAATATAAAAAGTCTAAGTATTATTTACCAAAGCTTTCTATTTATCCATGGCAATGTCTTCTGCTAACCTAATATCACTATTGAACACTGAATTAGGGGGCAAACTATGCCCCAGGTAGACAATATGTTGAGCATGTTGGGCTGTGTATTGGTGGTTATAATTTTTTTCATTGTGCTTTACAAATGTTTATTTTTTTCTATACCTTGTCTTTGATAATTTTTATGCTGTTAATTTTCTTGTTTATTCCCACTACCTATTGTGTTGCTAAAGTGTCTTCAAAGAAAGAGAGGAAATAAATGAAATAATTCTTCTTGCGGATACATTTTACCAGATTTTAAGCCTAGAAATGTGTTTTTAAATTCAACAATACATCACTAAGTGTTGAATTTAAGGTGATCAAAAATAAAAATCATGAATTTTATCACATATATATCATAACTGGAGCTATTATACATACATATAACAAAGATATCAAAAAATATTCTTTGCTATGTTTGTTCTTTCCTATACATTTTTTGATCTTTAAATTAAATATGGATTAAAAAAACTGTACAAATTTGGAACTTTTATTCAACAATAGAATTTTGTGGATGTTATTATCAAATAGTATTCATTTTTATCAAATTAAAAGTAACTCTCTAGAGTAAAATTAGTCATGTTTGAAAAAAAAGAAGAAAATAAAATAATGAAGGAAAACACATTAAATTTTTTGTTTTCTTCCTTCCATATTATATTTTTCTCCAAATAGAAACTAATATATTATGTAAATATAACAAGGGAAATTTTTCATATAAGTTAATTATTATTTTTCTTTTAATTATTTTTACATAATTTGATTAATTCTTACAATAATATATATTGCACTCTGTATCCTTATATTTATTAAGCTGTAATATTATTGAAGATACTTAGTTCAATTAATTAATATGACTATTTGTTAACTTTTTTTCAAACATTATATCCTCAAAGTAGATTATATCCTAACATTAAGTATCATATGAAATTTCTAAAGACTGTTAAATTAAAAAAAAAAGTTTTAATAAATATCCACCTCATATTTTCCAAAGTTTCAAATATTTATACTAGCATATACACTTATATTTCAAAATTTAGCTTCCAAGTTTTAGATAGATACAACTATGGATGTGTAAAGAAGCCCTGGTGGTGCAGTGGTTAAGTGCTCCTCTGCTAACTGAAAGGTCAGCGGTTCATACCCACCAGCATGTCTCCGGGAGAAAGATGTGGTAGTCTGCTTTCGTAATGATTACTGCCTTGGAACTGCTCTATAGGGCAGTCCTACTCTGCCCTAAAGGGTCTCTATACGAGTCAGAATTGACTCCATGGCACTCAACAATACAACAACATGGATGTGTAACTTCCCATACTTGATAGCAAATTACTTCGCAGCATCTCCCCAGGAATACTTTAACAAGACTGAAATGTGAAAGAATGTTTGAAATATTTCCAAGTCAATATCACAGTCTGTGATTTGCACGTGGTATGGAGGCTTTTATATGAGTGAAGCAGTGAGAGAGAAGAAAGATGTTTGGGACAGAGAACTTCGTTTGGTCTTTGTCTCTAATTTCTGAAAATAGCTCTTGAAATAGCCTCAGCTATTAAGTTGCTCTTTGTTTTCCAAAATAGCCAGGAAAGTAGGGGCTACACAAATCCCTCACCTTGCAAACTAACTTTAGAAGAGGAAGTGGGCATGATGTAGTCATGCATGTTGTTTGATTGGATCCATCATAACTATGCATTAAGGCCCCAATCATCCATATCTATTTAGGTCTCAATGACTAAGGGGACCTGGACTTGGATTTTTCTTTCTTTTTTGGGGCTTCCTAAAGTGGTGAGTATCTATGCAGGGGAGATCTTAGCACATCCCTGGGAACAACTTGGGCTCCCTGCAGGGCACTCTCCCAGACCTTGTCAGATGCATCTCTTTGCGTGTATTCTTTCTGGTTACAATAAACAGGTAACTGTAAGTATTGATAACAGTATATGTGAACTTTGTGAGCATTATAGAGAACTTAGAACCCACAGGAACAATGAGACTCTGACTTAGTTTGGAGCAGCTAATTCAGAGGAGGGTTGCAAAGGCAGTTGTAAGGACAGTGTCATGGATTGAATTGTGTCTCCCAAAAGTATTTGTCAACTTGGCTAGATCATAATTTCCAGTATTGTAATGATTGTCTGCCATTTTGTCATCTGATGTGATTTCCCTGTGTTGTAAATTGTATCACTATGATATTAACGAGATGGAATAGCGGTACTTATATTGATGAGATCTACAAGATTAGATAGTGTCTTAAGCCAATCTCTTTTGAGATATAAAAGAAAGAAGCCAGCAGATAGACGGGGGGCCTCATACCATCAAGAAAGCAGTGCTGGGAGCAGAACAGAGGTTCCTGGGTGAAGAAGCTCCTAGACCAGGGGAGGATTGATGACAAGGACATTCCTCCAGAGCCAGCAAGGACAGAAAGGCTTCCCTTGGAGCTGATGCCCTGAATTTGGACTTTTAGCCGACTAGACTGTGAGAATAAATTTCTCTTTGTTAAAGCCATCCACTTGTGGTATTTCTGTTGTAACAGTACTTGATAACTAAGACAGACAGAGTCCTAACTCATGAGGAATCAGCTTTGGGTAGATGGTGGACAGAAGAAGGCTGCAGAGGCGGTCAATAAGGAAGGATAGTATCCTTCTAGCTTGTGGTCTAGTCCCAAGAGACTAGAGTGGGAGTGAAAAACAGAGAGAGAGAGAGATTGACTGATTTGAAGTACAGGAACCTGTGTGTAGGCAGATTCTTAGAGATAATGACTCTTATGGCTGGTACTTGTTGACCTGGCCTTGAGTAACAGGGATAAAGTCTCACCTAATTCTGGGCAGTTAGGATCAGAGAGGAAGTGCCACGAAAGTGGCTGGCAAGGAGGTATGGAGATGTGGGAAGGTGAAATCTGGATCATTTCCAGATTACAATTGTATTTATGCTGTTCCTTGCCCTGCAATTAGTGATAAAAGTGGAGTTTTCATTCCTTGTCTCTTTAATAGTGTAGTTAGTGACAACAGCAGAGCAGAGGAGTATAAAATGATACCTGGGTCTTTAATGTGGGTAACTGAGTAAAAAGTGATGCTCCTTTCTGATATAAGGAATAATAAAAAATATTTTATGAGAAGAATAATCAGTTCATCTATAACTTGGTAAATCTGAATTTCTTATAAGATATCCAACTAGAAATGTCAAGTAGGAAGTCAAATATATAAATTTGAGTTAAAGAGAAAGCTTGATCTTTGAATTTATCAGTATGTATATATGATACTTGAAGCCATGAAGGAGGGTAATATTATATAGGAATAATGTGTGAGAAAAAGAAGACAAAATCTTGGGGGAACATTAACATGAAAAAGATCTCATAGGAAAAAGCACCTCATTATAGATTTTGAGAAACTCATCACAGGAGGAGCAGGAATAAGAAGAAGTGACATCATATAGATAAGAGGTAAAATCATTTCAGGATGGAGGAAGTGATCAAGATGGAGAAAGTAGATCAGCAGTGTTAGAAGCTGTACAAAAAGCAGTTAAGATCAATAATCAGACATGTCATTGGATGTAACATCAAGGTGGTCACTGCTGACCATGGTAATATAAATTTTAGTCACGTAGTTAGGATTGAAGGGATAATGGCAAAAATGGAAGTTGGAGGTTTAAAAGTGGGGTGATATAGAAAATATGCATAGACTATGCTTCCGGGAAGTTTGAGTGTAAAGAGAGAGAGAAAGAGAGAAAAAAAAAAAAAAAAAAGATACCAAAGAAGGCCATACTCTATTGAGAAAAGAAGTTTTGTTCTGACTTATAAAGATCAGAGGGATGAGCAAAGTTAATTCTGAGGATGACAGAGACAGAGATAGAAAGAGATGCAGAGAGAGACAAAGAAAGAGAGAGACACAAAGAGAGAGACACAAAGAGAGAGAGAGAGAAGATACATGGGAAAGAAAAGATAGGCAATGGAGTAAAGGTTTCTGAGTAAATGTTGGAATTCAGAGCAGCATGGTAAAAAGTCTGGTCACACCCACACACACAAGCACGCATGCCCACTGACATCTTTTTCCTGGGGAAAGACTGAAGGCGGGGGGGGGGGGCCTTGGTTATGTTAATGAAGCCATATCAGTGTAGGTTGTGTCTTTATCTAACCACTTCTGGGTTATAAAAGGAGCAGATTAGTCACAGAAGCAAGCAAACATGTATAGGGGAAAGATAGATGCCCACAGAAATCTCCAAGGAAAGCCAGAAGAACGCTTGAGAAGCTGAGACAAGAATTTCTGCCCAGAACAAACAGAGAGAGCCTTCCCCTAGAGCTGACACCCCCAAATTCAGACTTCTAACCCCCTAAACTGTGAGAAACCTGGTGGCAAAGTGGTTAAGAGCTTGGCTGCTACATGAAAAGTGGCCTATTCTAACCCACCAGCCTCTCTGCAGGCAAAAGATGTGGCAGTCTGCTTCCGTAAAGATTTACAGCCTTAGAAACCCTATGGGGCAGTTCTACTCTGTCCTACAGGGTTTCTATGAGTCGGAATTGACTCTACAGCAATCACTAAACTGTGAGAAAATAAATTTCTGTTCAATAAAGCCATCAATTTGTGGTATTTCTGTTATTAGCAGCTGTAAGAGACTAAGTCAGTGACCATCAAGCAACTCTACAGAGCACCACTTAAACATAAGAAGTCTTTGAATGTTTGCTTTCATTCCAACCCCAAATTTCGTTTTGCATAATATTCACTGTCAACTGCTCATAAAGGAAACCTTAGGTCCAAGATGAAACGTATTTTGTCTGTCTCTCTTTAATAGTCTCTTGCCTCTGTTCTTCTTCTTGTTTTTAAATTTCTCCACTTTTGTTTGAGATGTTCTATTTTTTTAGTGGTTACTTCATCCTCAAAATTTTTACGTGCATAATGGAATTAACAAGTTTAAGTTAAGAAGACCTTTAAAACCAAGTGCCTCCCAGGAGCAAAAAGCATCAGCTTAACTCGCCGGCTTTCAGCTTTCTCTTTAT
This sequence comes from Trichechus manatus latirostris, assembly GCF_000243295.1. Lineage (NCBI taxonomy): Eukaryota > Metazoa > Chordata > Mammalia > Sirenia > Trichechidae > Trichechus > Trichechus manatus. Next base: position 1,238,490 of record NW_004443953.1, read on the forward strand.
TTTTGGCCCCTGGAGGAATTCACTTGATTTTTCAAGAGCTAAGCTCTACATTTAAAAAGATGTTTGTTGTATTTTATCTGGAATTTCTTTATGTTTTGTGGTAGTATATATGAGATCTTATTTTCTATATTACTAGTATTAGAAATGTTGGCCTCCTGAATTCTAGTTCTAGCAGTATTCCCCCTTTACTTATATCCTGTGAATCCTCCTAACTCCAAACTATTCTTGAATTTTAATTTTAACATGTAGGTATCCCACTCAATTAAAACCAATGAGAAACTTCTGGAAGGGGAAGGACAGAGTGCTCTCTGAACTTGTGAAACTCTCCACAGACTCCTCTTCCAGAGCTAGTAATGCTCCATCTTAGTGGGTGGAGGCAAGGTGCTGATAGATTAAATTCTCTTTCCAGGAAAAATTACTTTCCTTTTGGGGTCTGAACCTAAACTCAATATTCTATTTGAGCAGTACCATGACATTTTCTGTATAACACCACTAGTACCACTATTGCTCCTCTCCTTTTTGTGCCTCAATTTCCTCAGCCATAAAATTCTCCCTCTTCTCATGCTAGGTAACAGTGAATTCAACCAATGCTACACTCATGAATTATGTGGGATATACTAACACAACAATCAGTTTTTTAGAAAATTTCATAAATCTCATGTTAGTTTTTGTTAAGATCAAAATATTAATGATGAAATTTACTTGATTTTAAGGTAATATTTATTATTGTCATCATAACTTAAGTATTAACCCCTTCCCACAACACATATACTCCTCATACACAGGCAAACATTGTTGCCATTGTCTGATATAACTTAAACAAGAATCCTGGCTTTCAAATGTTGGAAAAAAAAATGTTTTAATCCAAAAATTTATGTGTTAAGATGAATAATGGTCCCCAAGAGATACTCATACTCTAATCCCTGGAATATGTGAATATGTTGCCTTACATGGGAGAATTGACTTTACAGATGTGATTAAAATAAGAATCTAGAGATGGAGAGTTTACCCTGGATTATTTGGGTGGGCCAAATGGAGTAAAAGGTTAAGTGCTTGACTACTAACTGAAACATTGCCAGTTCTAACCCACCCAGAGGTGCCTCAGAAGACAGGCCTGGATATCTGCTTCCAAAAGCCTTGAAAACCCTATAGAGCAGTTCTACTCTGTACATATGGGGTTGTCAAGAGTCGGAACTGACTCAATGATAACTAACAACAAAAATATAATCACTAGTGTCCTTGTAAGAGGAAAGCAGTAGAATTACTGTGAGAATAAAGGAAATGTGATTACAACGGAACCAGAAATTTGAGTGAAGTGACCACAAGACGAGGAACATCAGTAGTCTCCAGAAGCTGGAAAAGGCAAGGAACAGATCCTTTCCTAGATCCTCTGGAAGGAACCAGCCCTGCCAACACCTTGAATTTTACCCTGTTAATGTAACTTAGGACTTTTGACCTCCAAAACTATAAGAGAATAAATTTGTGTTGTTTTAAACCCCTAAATTTGTGGTAGTTTGTTATAAAAACAGGAAACTAGAACAATTAATTACTTAAAAATACACAAGAGCAAATATTTCCTTGCCTCCAAGAATATGAAAGACTAAAAATAGATTATACAATAGTTGTAGACATAGTAGGCTGACTACGAGTCAGAATTGACTCAATGGCAATGGGTTTGGTTTTTTGTCTTGGTAGATGTAGTAGTTGCCATTTATTTTCAATTATTTGCTAGAAATCCCACGGGGTAACTTATTCATTTTACTTATAATAGCACTGTGAAGAATATATTACTTTTCCCATTGTGCAGAAATAAAAACATAAAAACTAATTTACCTACTGAATAAATGACAGAGACAGGATTTGAACACAGACTGTGATATTGCAGTCTTGTCTGGAATAATCAGACATTTAAAAAATAGCACATTGTATAAGGAAAACACAAATTAATTAAGAGAAGAATTTAAACATCACTGAAAGAAATGTTGAAAACCTGTGATCAGAAACAACAATAGTAGGAGGTGGAGCCAAGATGGCAGAGTAGTCAGACAGCTTCCTATATCCCTCTTACAACAAAGACCTGGAAAAACAAGTGATTTGATTGTGTATGAGTATCTAGGAACCCTGAACAAGGCAAAATTGAGGAATTGGACTGAGTGGTGGGGGAAGAGGGAGACAGTTCTGAAGCAGCGAGAAATGCCAGACTGGTGGCCCCGACCGGGTCAGAGGTGCACAGGGAAGCAGGCATACACCTCCGCAAGCACGCTCGGGAGGCAGTTTCCACATCAAGAGAGATCCGGCAGCAGAGATTCTGCTTGGACACTCCGAAACAGTGAAAAGCAGCTCCCAAGCAGCTAAAGATAAGTACGTGTGCAGCTTTTTGCAGGGATTTAAAGAAAAAAAAAAGCCCATTTGGGAAGAATCTCTCTCCCTTTTACCTCCTCCCTCCCCATTCTGCACCAGTCTGGCCTTTTGAAGTCTGAGTCCCCTGGGCTGGAAGTAGATCCCAAAAGGTGCCCTGACCCAGTTTCCTGGCCTTGGATAGGGAACAAATAAGCTACTGGCTCCCCTAAACCAGGAACTCAGGGTTGGCACAGCTCCTTTGCTAGGCACAGGCATAAGGGGTCTGCAGTCTTTGAGTGCCTTACACCCCTGTATAGACTTTTGGGGAGCCATCTCAACTGCGTAGGCCCTCATTACCACAGTACAACAGGGTAGATATCTGAAGTCTAACTTCAACTCTTTCAGCTATTAAGTGGCAGATTTGTGACCCTCGACACAGCCCTGTCTTTTGAGCTGGCACGTTTACCTATCCGCAACAAGGGCTTGAGGACTGGTGGCTCCACATAAGCCACCTAGTCACCTGCTACAGGGGTCCAAGAATAAGTGGTGCCCTCGAGTCTTTACAGCCAACAGAGTAGGGTGCTCATAGTCTGGTTGCAAAACTCACCTACCGATTTGCTCTAGGGAATAGGGACATGCTTTCCTTTCCGACTCTCAGGGACAGCCGCCAGCCTCCTGCCTGGTTCAGTGCATGACCCCCTACTGCAGCCAGATACCTGTGCCTACACCAATCACCATGTCTCTCTAAGACTGTAGGTGGGAGCTTGCACCACACACTTGGTGACCGACTGCCTGGACGCCTGAGTTGAACCCATATAGGAAAATTTAATGGACTCCTGCATGCACGTACTTAGTAACAGAACTAACTACTTGGTGACAGGACATTAGAGCTTCAAAGGCACCAATAATCAAACTAGCCTACACGAGCAGCCTATTTGGGCATATCAAAAAAAAAAAAAAAAAAAAAGAAGCTAGGACTCACTAAACAAATATAAAATAAAATTATACTAACTTATTGATGGCTCAGAGACAACAGTCAATATCAAATCACATAAAGAGGCAGTCCATGATGGCTTCAGCAAGCTCCCAAAGTAATCAATAAATTCTCTGGAGGAAGAGCATTTCTTGGAATTACCAGAGGCAGAATACAAAAGATTAATATTCAGAACTCTTCCAGAAATTCTATAAGTGCAGAAACTTCCAAAGAACATACAGACAAAGTAGTAGCAGAACTTAAAAAATTTATTCAAGAACATAATGACAAATTTAATAGGCTGCAGATTCCATAGAGAGACAGCGATCAGAAATCCAGAAGATTAACAATAAAATTTCAGAATTAGACAACTTAATAGAAAGTCATAGGAGCAGAATTGAGGCAGTAGAAGTTAGAATTAGTGACACTGAAGATAAAGCTCTTGATGTCAACTTATTTGAGGAAAAATCAGATAAAAGAATTAAAAAGAATGAAGAAACTCTAAGAGTCATGTGGGACTCTATCAAGAGAAATAACCTACGAATGACTGGAGTACAAGAATGGGGTGGGGGCGGGGATAACAGAAAATACAGAGAAAATTGTTGAAGATTTCTTAGCAGAAAACTTCCCTGATATCACAAAAGTTGAGAAGATATCTATCCAAGGTGCTCAACGAACCCCACATAAGGTAGATCCCAAAAGAAAGTCACCAAGACATATTAAAATCAAACTACCAAAACCAAAGATAAAGAGAGAATTTTAAGAGAAGCTAAGGATAAAAGAAAAGACATCTACAAAGGAGAGTCAATTAGAATAAGCTTGGACTATTCAGCAGAAACCATGCAGGCAAGAAGGCAATGGGATGACCTATATAAAGCCTTGCAGGAAAACAACTGCCAGCCAAGAATTATGTATCTAGCAAAACTGTCTCTCAAATATGTTGGCAAAATTAGGGCATTTCCAGATAAACAGAAGTTTAGGGAATTTACAAAAACCAAACCAAAGTTACAAGAAATACTAAAGGGAGTCATACAGTTAGATAATCAATAACATCAGATAACAATGCAAGACTAGAACACAGGACAGAGCAACCAGATATTGACTCAGATATGGAAGTCGAAAATACATCAAAGCTAAATCATTGAAAATAGGGAAACAGAGATATCAATAAGTAAAAAAAGAGGGACTTAAAACATGCAGACATAGATTTTTCATATGGAGGGGAGGTAAAGGCAATATAAAGAAATAAAAGACTGGTATAAACTTAGAACAATAGGGGTAAATATTAAGGTAACCACAAAGGAATCTAACAATCCTATAAATCAAAATAAAAAAGTAGAAAAACATAAAGACCCAGAAAACACAAAATCTGCAACAATGAAAAAGATGAAAAAAAAAAAATACATAAAGAAAAACGACTCTGCACAGAAAATTAAGGGGAACAAAGAAACTGTGAACAACACACAAAAAGGGACATCAGGATGACAGCACTAAACTCACACCTATCAACAATTACGCTGAATGTAAACAGACTTAATGCGCCAATAAAGAGACAGAGAGTGGCAGACTAGATAAAAAAGCATGATCTGTCTATATGCTGCCTACAAGAGATTTAAAGACACAAACAGGCTAAAACTCAAAGGATGGAAGAAAATATATCAAGCAAACAACACTCATAAAGAGCAGGAGTGGCAATATTAATCTCTGACAAAATAGACTTTAAAGTAAATTCCACCACAAAGGATAAGGAAGGACACTGTATAATGATTAAAGGGTCAATACACCAGGAGGACATAACCATAATAAATATTTACACATCCAACGAGAGGGCTCCAAAATACAGAAAACAAACTCTAACAGCACTGAAAAGAGAGACAGACACCTCCACAATAGTAGTAGGAGACTTCAACACACCACACTTTCAGTGAAGGACAGAACATTCAGAAAGAAGTTCAACAAAGACACAGAAGAGCTAAATGTTACAATCAACCAACTTGGTCTCATAGACATATACTGTATTAGTTATCTAGTGCTGCTACAACAGAAATACCACAAGTGGATGGCTTTAACAAAGAGAAATTTATTTCATCACAGTAGAGTAAGCTAAAAGTCCAAATTCAGGGCATCAGCTCCAGGGGAAATCTTTCTCGCTCTCGGCCTTCTCATCAGTGTTCCCCCAGACTAGGAGCTTCTTGGCACAGGGACCCCTAGTCCAAATGACACGCTCTGCTCCTGGCACTGTTTTCTTGGTGGTATGAGGTCCCCAACTCTCTGCTTGCTTCCCTTTCCTTTTATCTC